>NW_009706192.1:17644-22122 GCF_000703405.1 Apaloderma vittatum | reverse complement strand
AGGAAGAAATTCTTCAGTACGAGTGTGGCAATAAATTGGAATAAATTGCCCAGACATGTTGTGGCTGCCCCCTCCCTGGAGGTGTTCAAGGCCAAGTAGGACAGAGCCTTGAGTTGCCTGATCTAGTTGAGAGGCATCCCTGCCCATGACAGGGAAGCTGGATTAGATGATCTCTAAGGTCCCTTCCAGCCTAGGCCATTCTATGAGACTATGATTCTGTTAAATCAGCTTCCAACCTCCTCAGGAACTTAGTCCACATTTATTTTTCAGTCTTCTCACTTCACCACGTTCTGTGAGAGTGGTTTGTAGATCTAAACAGCCCATAAGAAGTCTGGGCGGCCAAGGTACAAAAGACAGGTTAAGGTAAGGAGGAGTATTTAGCAAAGAACATTGTTATAGCAAGGAGCAGTGGCAGGACTTGGAGGGTCAACATCAGATCAAAAGAGTAGACTTTTCGTATTAGATATAGGCAAAAGGATTTATCATCAT
This sequence comes from Apaloderma vittatum, assembly GCF_000703405.1. Lineage (NCBI taxonomy): Eukaryota > Metazoa > Chordata > Aves > Trogoniformes > Trogonidae > Apaloderma > Apaloderma vittatum. The sequence goes on along the minus strand of NW_009706192.1, from coordinate 21,633 downwards.
GGCTAGGCTTCATGAATAAAGATATGAGAATGGTTTTACCCGCACTTGCTACAAGCGCACTGATGGTTAAAAAGGCCGATGCGGGATAGCAAGTCCGGCTGCAAAAGCACAGTGCAAAGTCTCCTTAGGCGGTATTGGTGAGGCATGGTTCTTTCTGCATTGTCTTTTCTCCTTGAGACTGATTCTATGTGCGTTCTCGAAGGAGGCAGCAGAGTTATGGATGGTGTGTCTCCACTTCTCCCTATTGGAGGCCAGAGTGGACCACTGATGGCAGTCAACATGGCCAAAACTGAGGTGTTGTTTCAAAGTCCTTGTATCTCCTCTTTGGGGCTCCTCTGTTGCAGCAGCTGGTGGCGGGTTCACCACAGAGCACAACCTTAGGGAGGCGGTGATCCTCCATCCTGGAGACGTGCCCTGCCCAGCGCAGCTGCGTCCTCAGCAGCACGGCCTCAGTACTGGTGACCCCTGCCCATTCAAGGACAGTGACATCAGTCACGTAGTCAGTCCGGTGGATGTTTAGGATTGTATGGAGGCAGCACAGATGGAAGCGTTCGAGGAGTCGCAGGTGGAGGCGGTAGATGACCCATGATTCAGACCCATATAACAGAGCAGACAGTACAATGGCTCTGTAGACAGTAATCTTTGTACTTTTCTTCAGGTGTTTATTGCACCAGACTCCTTTATGGAGTTTTCCAAAAGCTCTGTTGCCTTTGCTAACCTATTGTCTATCTCTTTGTCAATCTTACCATCTGAGGACATGATACTTCCTAGATAGTTGAACTGCTGGACTGACTTAGGCTCTGATTTGCCTGTGGCGATGTGCGGATGATGGGAGACTTCCTGAGGTGCACGTTGGTAAAGAACTTCTGCCTTCTTCAAGCTGACTTCCAGCCCAAAAAGCTCAGCAGCCTCTGCAAAGCAGGACGTTAAGCGCTGCAGAGCTGCTTCTGTGTGAGCAACGAGGGCATCAACGTCAGCAAAAAACAGCTCGGAGACAAGGTGATTTAGGGTCTTAGTGTGGGCCTTTAGTCACCTTAGGTTAAATAGGTTACCATCAATAATAACCTCTTAAAAATCACTTCCTAGTATCATACTTTGAGAGGCATTTTGGAAATTTTCCAGCTCATCAGAAGTGTAATTGTTTTGAGCAGTATTTATAGCCAAAGTGAAGAGGGTCCCTTTTCGGAGAGCCGACCGGGTAACGACAATCACACTGATGTGGTTACATGCCGTTCCAACTGTATTGCTCCAATTAGCCCAATATATACACTGTTAATACAAGATGCTTTGTGTTTATGCGCCAAGCACAAGCTACAATAAGCTCAGTCTTTGATTATCGTTACCAATCCCTGTGGGTGTTAGATGCCCTTGCTGCAGTTAGAACATCATGTTGTACGTTTTGCAAAGTTCTTCCAGATACAACTTTGTTACCTCTTTAAGCTTCAAGGCGACTCTAAGAACAGAGCATTGTTTAAGGCCCGAGCTGGATTGTCCAAACTTTCTAGGGGTATACTGTGCCCTTGTTCTGCAAGGAATTCCCCTACACCAAAGGTATATAGTGGAGCACTCTTATCCAGGCCAAGAACAAAAGTTTGGTCGAGTTTATTTGACTGCCCTAATGACCAAAGTATTAAGCACCTTCTAGGAAGCAGTAATCACATTCAAGTTTGATATTTGGTCTCACCTTTAGAAACCTTTGCTCTAGCTCTCTTTCTGATGATGTACTTTGACTTTCTCCCTCTCCTACCCACCTTTGTTTTTTTCTTCCCCATTTGTTCTTTTCCCCTTGTGCTTGTATTCTGACTAAAATATTTCACACATGCACACTAACTGGCTAAATCAGTAGTCTGAACCAGAAGGAATGGAACCTAGAGTGGTGGGACAAAAATAAAATTACTGCATAAATGACACAGAACTGGCATTACTGACACAGAAATAGCATTAATTCACTATACTGAATTTGTATATATTGATACTGCAAACTCTTCGCTGCTTGACAATGAGGCTGTAGATATCTAAACATCCTTTCTTTCCTTTCTGTCATTTTATATTTTTCCTCTCATAAGTCAGTAAATTAATTAAAGGGTGAGGAGAATCCTCATTTAAATTATTATCCTTGTTTTAGCAATCTAAGTTAAACAAAACACAATTTGATGCTCCTTCAAATCAGCTTAATTAATCCTGTGAGAACTAAATTAGTCTTTATGCTGGCTATATTAAGACTCATTCTTAATTGGCAGAAACATAAGCTCATTATATGTCTCACTATTCATAAGAAACACAGAAATAAGATTTGCAAATACAGTCCTGAAAGCAGAAATAAAAACTATCATCTACTTTATAAAAATGAAATTATTTTTGTTAAAAATATCAGCAAAAAACCCTGTCTTTTATGCTCCTATCCCTCAACTTTTTTTTCTTTTTCTCAGTAAGAAAAGAAAAAGGGAAATTTGGATTTTTTTCTGCCAAAATGAAAATAAGCTTTGCAGTACTTCAAAATAATTTGATATGAAAAACAGGCATTTTTGTTACTCATTACAAGAATGGTGTCTGAGGAGTGGATGTGTGTTTTTTTTGCAAATGGAGCTCTGCCTGAAGTTTCTCTCTTTGTCAAGACAGGAGGATACTCCAGTCCTTGTGGATTCTTTGTTTTTTTAATGTGGCATACACTTCTTATTTGGGCCAAGAGGTACTAGTAAACTTTTTGTGCTGTTCCCGGTTGTACCTTTTGCAATATTTTTTGGATTTGTAATTTCTTAATTTAAATAATAATTTAACTTGAATATGCCAGCAGGTCCAAAACTTATTTGGGGTGACAAGATACACAGATGAAATGTAAGCAAGCATACAGACTGGTTGCAGCAGTGTACTTTCCCCAGATAATCATAAAAAATATTCACCTTAAGTAATCTGTTTTATCCTGTGGAAAGATAGTATTTTAGCTGAAAAAAAGATAAATACTTTTCTGAAAAAGATCAGCCGGTTCTTAACTGAAATTCTCAGGTTTGATATGGGATCAAAATTTGCAACAGAAATGAGTTGATGTGTTGTATTACGTTGCCAAAAAATGATAATTATTCCATTGTGTTCAAATGTATTTCCTATCAATACAGATTGGAGGGTTCTTTTCTGGAAAATAATAGAGCTTCCTTTTGAGAAGCAGAAGATTAGTCATTAAATTATGACTCGAACTCTTACTGATGAGTTCCAGAGATTTGTCACTTGCGTTTTGATGGCTGTCATCATCTGGAGCAGCTTTCTCAGGATTTTTGTAAAAAGCTGTTGATATGCAGTGTACTGGGTTGGCCTGGCCAGATTTGGGCAGCGGAGGGGTATCTGCAGGGTGGCTTCTGTAAGAAGCTGCTAGAAGCTTCCCAAGTTTGATAGAGCCAATGCCAGCCGGCTCCAAAGAGGGACCCACCACTGGCCAAGGCTGAGCCTGTCGGTAAAGTGATAGAAGAGGAACGCCTCTGTGAAAATAAATTTAAGAAACGGGGAAAAAGAACTGCAACACAGCAGCTGGCACAGAGATGGAGGAGTGAGAACATGTACAGACACCAAGGTCAATGAAGAAGGAAAGGGGGGAGGATGAGCTCCAGGTGCCAGAGCAGGGAGTCCCCTGGGTTGTGGTGAAGACCGTGGTGAAGTGGGCTGTCCTCCTGCGGCCCATAGTGCACCCATGGGGTGTAGAAGTCCACCGTGGGGCAGAGGACCCCACGCCGTGTGGGTGGATGCCTGAAGGAGGCTGTAGCCCGTGGGAAGCCTGCATTTGAGCAGGTCACTGCCGGAACCTATATCCTGTGGAAGAAAGGAATGCCCACGCTGGAGCAGGTTGGCTGGTGGAACTTTTGAAATGCTGTGGGGGACTCACACTGGAGCAGTTTCCCTGAAGGACTGCACCTCAGACTCACCAGGGGTGGGCTGCCCCTCGTGGGGTGGCTCATGTTGGGCAGTTTGTGATGAATTGCCCTTAGCGGGGTGCAGGCAAC
>NW_009706192.1:0-17266 GCF_000703405.1 Apaloderma vittatum | reverse complement strand
GAAATATTTTCTCCCCCTGTCTAGTGGAGAAGAAGGAGTAAGAGAGTGGCTGTGTGGGCACTTGGCTGCCAGCCAGGGTCAAACCATGACATGCAGGTAGAAACATTTAAATATGGTAATGTGGTTGCAACAGTGATAAACATGAGGCCAAATTTAATGGGACTTAAATTGTCAAGTCACATCCTCCTTTTTCAAAATTAAGGTTGAGTTTGAAAAGAACCTTTAGTCTTCCAGGATTTAAATTTTAACTGCCTGCGAGAAGGTTACAGAACCCTAGAATATCTCAAGTTGGAAGGGACACATGAAGATCATAAAGTCCAACTCCCTGCTCCTCACAGGACTAACACTAAACCATATGACTAAGATCATTGTCAAGACACTCCTTAAAAATGCTCTGACAGGCTTGGTGCCATGACTGCTTCCTTGGGAAAGGAGCATTTCCTAAGGTCCATTCTGAGCTTCCCCTGACACATCTTCATTCCATTTCCTTGTGTCCTATTGCTGGTCACCAGAGAGAGAAGATCAGCACCTCCCTTTCTGCTGTTGCCCTTCAGGAAGTTGTAGATTATGAAGAGGTCATTCCTCAGCCTTCTCATCTCCAAGCTGAACAAGCCAAGGGATCTCAGCTGCTCCTCCTAGGTGTTGCCCTCGAGACCTTTCACCATCTTGGTCACCCTCCTCTGGACACACTCTAAGAGTCTGATGTCCTTCTTATACTGAGATGCCCACAACTGCACAGAGTGCTTGAGATGGGGCAGCACCCATGCAGTGTAGGGTGGGACAATCACCTCTCTTGACTGGCCTGTGATGTTGTGCTTGCTGCACCCCAGGACATGGGTGGTCCATTTGGCTGACAGATCATGCTGTTGACTCATACTTACCTTGCCATCAACCCAAACCCCAGATCTCTTTCTAGGGGGCTGCTTTCCAGCCTACCATCCCCCAGTTTGTATGTATAACCCAGATTACCCCATCCTAAAGGGAGAATCCAGCACTTAGTGTTGTTAAATTCCATGTGGTTGGTGAGTGCTGAGCTCCCCAGCCTATCTAGATCTCTCTGTAAGGCTCCTCTACTCTTGAGGAGTCCGCAGCCATTCTTAATTTAGTGTCATTTGTAAACTTACTTAATGTACATTTGGCTCCTGCATCCAGATAATTGATAAAACCATTAAAGAGTCCTGACCCTAAAATTGAGCCCTGGGGAACCCCACCTGGTAACTGAATGGCAGCCTGCTGTAATCCCATTTACAAAACATTTTGAGACCGACAGGTCAGCCAATTGTTCACCCATTGTGTTGTGGACTTGTCTTGTTTTACAGTTTATGCTATCAGATCCTGACCATGTTGCTTAATGCTTTATCAGTAGGAGCAGTTTGCTCTCAGTAAAAAATGCAGCTATCTTGGAAGGGCACACATCATGTGCAGATGATAAACAGACTTACAAATTAAGATGCTCTGTGTACTACAGAAAATAAACACAATTCCACCCCCAGGATTAGGCACGTTAGGCTAAACTTAGTCCCGATTATAGTTTTACTGTTCTTACAGAACTTGTTGCATTAGTGAGCAGCAGTTCAGGCATCAGAGGGATTGACATTGCTTGCTTTCTGGTGAAATAAAAAAGCCTTCCAAACCTGGGTAATTCAGCATTCAGGTCTGCATAGAACTGTTTCCCAATGGAAGCAGAAATATGGGTACAAGCATTATCTGTGTTCCAGATGTTGTAACAGAATGCTGGAAAATTATTTCCCATCTCAAAATCCTCCAGCACCTCCATCTTCCTTTTGGAAGTGAGAAAACTAAGGATGTATGAAATTAGCCATTTTCTACACTGTGCAGCCTCCACAGAATGACAACATCTTGACTGAATACGGAGAACCAGTCACCTTAATCTGACTATTAACATTCCTATACTTATTAGTATACTTCTGACAGTGGGACAGGAATTTGTTGGGAATTGTCTGTCATTTGTGTCATGATCCTTATACTCTTGGATCCGGCCCTGTTGCTTGCTTGAACTTCTGAGAGGGCTTCAAATTTAGATGCTCAGAAGTTGTGAATGTAGATATCTTTACAGTTGATACATCTCTCAACCTACATCTGGAAAGTGTTGAAGGCTATTTTTCAAATAGTACAAAAAAGAAATTGCTAAGAACTCTCGGTTTCAAGACAAGACACTGACTATGGGAATATAAAAATAAATAAATACATGCATAAGTAATGATTTAAAGTTTAGAAGTCAGTTCAGTTGTAATGGTGGAAACTCGGAAATTCATCAGCTCTAACAATTATATATAAAGAAGTTCTAATTATACATTTGCAGCTGAACTCAGAATGTAGTTGTATTGGATAACATCATTCCCATCTGAGTAATCAGAAATGGTAGTGTCAATGAGATCAATCTTATATGCAACCTGATAGTATAGAGGAAATAAAAGAAACCTAAAAGTCAAGGGACTATCACATAGCTGGTAGGCTGTATATATAAAAAAATACTTCAGTAAAAGACTTTGTTTTTAAATCTCCTAGTAATTACAAAGGTGCTATTAAAATAAGCATGCATAGTGGGAATTGCTTGCCTGCTGTGAACACAAGTGAATGCACATCGTATCTAAAAATAATAGGAATTGAAAAATAGTTACTGGAGAAGGCAATGTGAAAAGAATCACTACACTGTATTATACCACTTGGGTTTGCTGTTAACAGTCCTTTACCTTGCGTGATAACAACTGCCAATAAATTGAACTCTACAGTTTTGGATGGCCTTGAGGCGTGAACAAAAGCTTCGACACAGCAAAATGATGTTACTGCAGTTAAAGATCCCCAGTTAATAGTTATGGACAAGTACCTGATAATATTTCTTTGGTAAACTCCTATGTTCAAGGATTCATTATCTTTGAGAATAAAATTAATGTGGAAATCAGGAAACAGAGGTCTTTTACCTTTGCTGATTTTTAAGTGAAAGGAAGACAAATGTTTAATATGAAATAAATTGTAGCCAAAGCAGAGGACTGTTCGTTCCCATAAAGTACAATTACACCAGTTCTAGCATCATTAGTTCTTGCATGCATTGAACATAAACACACCAAAACAGTGTAAATGAAAACAAAAATGCAGACATTATGTAACACTCTAATACTGCTATTGGCCTAACTGGTAACAACCTGTAGGAATTTTGTAACCTTGTGAACCATCAATGCGTAAATAATAGTAAACCATAACGAGACAAACGCACAAACAGGGTGCAGGATTACACTTGAACAGTTCAGGTAGAAAGTCTGGTAGGCAAGCATTGTAGATGCCGAACAAGCAGGGAAACCCAGAAAGTCCTGTGGAATAAGCTGCCTGGTGGGATCCAGTCCCTGAAATCAAACAAGGAATCCTGAATGAAGTTGAGGTCCCCACCTTTTTATTTTTGCACTGTGGGTACCAAGGAGCATAAGAACCACCAAAGCTGTTGAAATAGGGATGAAAGATATTGCCCCATTTTGGTTTCAGCTTCTTTCCTCTTCTTCTGAGGACTGTCAGGACATATCAGCTGGACCTAGCTGAACAATACAATGAAGAACTATAGCCATCAGTGCTATCCTCACAGCTAAATTCAGACAAAATTATTAAGAACTAACTTAAAATATGGAGCAGTGGAGCTGCAGTCCTGCCAGTGTGATAACAAGCCACCTACAATGGAGGTCTGGCATATTAGAAATTCAAGTTTTCTTTAGAAATCAGAAGTAGCTAAACTACAAATTCACTTACTTTCTGGGAATAAAATAGTTTGTAGCTACAAGTTCATTTTTTAAAACACACAATTCTAGTAAAAATTAGCTTTCTGTCATCCTTACTGTAGCTGAAGTTGAATCCAACTCCAGAGAAATACTGCTAATTCATAGAATAGTAAGAACAGTTATAATATGCAAAACACTAAGTGAAACTGCTCCTAAATAATTTTTCTGATGTAAGAAAATCACTTTTTCATAGCCCTGAACAGATTCTTAAGATCATCTTGTGAGTCTGTCCCTGAAACCAGGAAGCTTATGAAAAGCATTTCACGCTGAGAAAAGGGGGTGAAGCATGGGAGTGTGTTTGTTAGTTTCTGAGTCATCATATGGGCTGATCCCACAAAAAGAGAAAGAAGAGATCATAAATGTGACCATACAGACCTGAAGCAAAACTGCCCACGGCCACCAAGCCAGATTTAAGTGGAAGCCTACAGATCAGCTGGCTGCTGATTGTCATTTACCATTATACTTTTTCTGGAGGGAACAACAGTAATACTAAGTAATGATAAGAAAAAAACCACCCTTATGAAGAGTAGTTAAACTGTAAATGGACTTTGACATATGGTGTAAATAAGTGACTGAAACTCAGAGTCATCTGAAGCTTTTCCTCAGTTAACAGCTACAATAACTTTAAAATTGCCATACTCAGAATTATAGAATCATAAAATATCTTAGGTTGGAAGGGACCTCAGAGATCATCTAATCCAACCTCCCTGCTATGGGCAGGGATACCCTTAACTAGACCAGGTTGCTCAAGGCCTCATCCAACCTGACCCTTGTGAGGGAACATCCACAATGTCTCTGAGCAATGTATTCCAGAGTCTTGTCACACTTGTACTGAAGAATTTCTTCCTAGAGATCCAATCTAAACCTATTCTCCTTCAGTTCAAATCCATTATTCCTTGTTCTATCAGTGGATGCTCTTGTAAAAAGTCCCTCTCCAGCCTTCCTGTAGTTTTCTGCCAGGTATTGGAAGGCAGCTATAAGGTCCCCATGAAATCTTCTTCAGGCTGAACAATCCTAGCTCCTTCAGCCTATCCTTGTAAGAGAGATCCTCTAGCCCCTGGATCATCCTTGTGGCCCTCCTGTGAACACGCTCCAACAGATCCATGTCCCTCTTATGGTAGGGACACCAGAACTGGATGCAGTATTCAAGGTGAGGTCTCACAAGAGCAGAGTAAAGGGGGAGAATCACATTTCTTGATCTGCTGGCCGCACTCCTTTGATGCATCCCCAAATACAGTTGGCCTTCTGGGCTCATATTGAGCTTCTCGTCTATCATCACCCCCAAGTCCTTCTCTCCAGGGCTACTCTCAGCCCACTCTGTGCCCAGTTTGTATTTGTGCCTGGGACTGGCCCGACCCAGGTGAAGGACCTTGCTTTTTTTGACTTGTTGAAGCTCATGCAGTTTGCACTAGCCCATATCTCAAGCCTGTCAAGGTCCCTCTGGATGGCACCTCTTCCCTCAAGTGAGTCCACGGCACCACACAGCTTGGTGTCGTCGACAAACTTACTGAGGGTGCACTCAGTGCCATTGTCTATGTGTCTGACAATGTTGTTGAACAGCCCTGGACCCAGAACAGACCCCTGAGGAACTCCACTTGTCACTGGTCTCCATGTGGACATTGAGCCATTGACCACAACTCTTTGAGTGTGACCATCCAGCCAGTTCTTTATCCACGAAGTGGTTCATCTGTCAAATCCCTGTGTCTCCATTTTAGAGACAAGGATGTCATGTGGGACAGTGTCAAACGTCTTGCACAAGTCCAGGAAAATGACATCAGTTGCTCTTCTCGTATCAACCAGAGCTGTAACTTAGTCATAGAAGGCCACCAAATTAGTCAGGCATGATTTGCCCTTAGTAAAGCCGTGTTGGCTGTCACCAGTCACCTCGTTATTTTTCATGTGCCTTAGTACTGTTACCAGGCGGATCTGCTCCATGATTTTACCTGGCACAGAGGTGAGGCTGACTGATCTGTAGCTCCCTGGGTTTTCTTTGTTTTCCCTTTTAAAAATGAAGGTTATGTTTCCCTTTTCCAATCTGTGGGAACTTCATCAGACTGCCACAACTTCTCAAATACGATGGCCAGTGGCCTAGTAACTTCAGCTGCCAGTTCCTTCAGGACCCGTGGGTGTTTCTCATCAGGTCTCATGGACTTGTGCACCTTCAGGTTCTCTAGATGTTCCTAGACCTGATCTGCTCCTACTCTGGGTGGTTTTTCACTCTGCCAGACCCAGCAAATGCCCTCTGCGATTTGGGTGGTGTGGCTGAAGTGATTATCAGTGAAGAATGAAGCAAAAAAGATGTTGATTACTTCAGCCTTCTCCATATCCTCGGTAACCAGGTCACCTGTATCACTCTGGAGAGACCTCATATTCTCTCTTATTTTTGTTTTTTCCTTCACATATCTGTAGAATCCTTTTCTGTTATTTTCAATGTCCCTGGCCAGACTTGATTCTGTCAGGGCTTGGTTTCTAGTTTCGCAAGCAATCTCACTGTAATCCTCCCAAGTTACCAGTCCTTGCTTCCACCCTTTGTGGATTCCCCTTTTTTGTTTGGTTTTGGCCAGGTGTTCCTTGTTCATCCATACAGGTCTCCTGGTGTTTTTGCCAGATTTCTTCCTTTTAGGGATCCAGTGTCTTTGAGCTTGGAGGAGATGATCCTTCAAGGTCAACCAGCTTTCCTGGGCTCCCAATCCCTCCAGGGCTTTGTCCCATGGCACTCTACCAAGGAGGTTCCTGAAGAGGTGAAAGTCAGCTCTTCTGAAGTTGAGGATTTCAAGCTTGCTGAGTGTCCCCTTCTTTGCTGCCCATAGGAACTTAAACTCTACCATCTCATGGTCACTGCAGCCAAGTCTGACTCACACTTGTGAGGGAAGACTTCTATCCTGCTCAGTTCAAAAAGCAATATACTTTTGCACTCACAAAGACCAGTATTTTGTTCAAAATCCATGTTTGTTGAAAAAAACACCCTAACCTTTTAATGAAGTTTGCTACAGACTTATCACATTGCTTACACTGTTTTTACAAAAGGATTTAAGAAGGTAAGCAGTTCTTTAAATAGTTGTTTAGTTACTAAGATGTTAAGATTGTATTTTACTGTTTCATAATCAGCTGCTGACAATAAATTGGAACTTGTTCTACCTTCTTACAATAAGATGTGTTCTTTTCCTAGAAGGAATGAGATGATTGACTCTTCCTGCAATGAGAGTATCTACAGTATTCACCTTAAAGTCTGTTATTTGAACTGTAGCCTTCTCCTGTTCCGTATTTTGTTTCACTCTTGTTGAATGCTTAGCACAGTCTGTGGATATATAAGTTCTGGCTTCCAACAGCCACTAGCCAGCAGGAAAACCTACACCACCTGTTGGAGGTTTGTCTTCTTGTTCCTGGTTTGTCCTGTTCTGTCATTTCCCAGGGAAGATCTTCACTCTCCTGTGCTGCCATGTGTTGTCTGAAAAATTCACGAACTTTCTGCTAACAGCTGAAGTGAACTGTAAGTTTTCCCTTGGTGCCCAAGGTGTTAGTTTTGTTGCAACTACTGCCTGCAAAGTGGAAAGAACTTGGTAAACGCTGCCCTTGAAAACAACATCTTATGTTTTCACTGCTTATAGATGCTGAGTCTGTTTTGTCTTGCAGATACTATATATCATTTTTATTCATTAATCCTACTGATTGGTGGGTGGGGATATCAAAAGCATACTTTTAATTCTCAAAGGAGGGCTGTTAGGTTAAAATTATTCCCTCCGTAGAGGAGAGCATACAGTCCCCTTCAATCCCTGTGATCCCCAGTCTGTCAAGTATATTTAAAATCTGTAGTTTCCCCACCTCAGAGGATTTTTGTTCTATATTTACACATCTAACACTGTCAGATTATGGTCTATGTCTAGGACTTTTAGTAGCATAAAAATGCACGTATTATACAAAGGTCTAAATAAATACTAGCATAAAATATGCATATTAAAAGCTCATAACAACAGTCAACATTTTAAATTAATGAACAGAATTTCCCCCTTTGCAAGAGAGAATAACATAATAAATAACTCCCTTTTTACAAACATTGACAATGTCTGCTAAAATACATTTTTATATCTTATATATTTTATATACACCACACACAATTAACTTTCAAGGACAAATTAAAAAAAAATCAGGAGCTGGCTTGACAACTGATGGTATAAAGCAGCCTATTTAAATCCAAAAGGGAGACATAGCTTAATACAGAGAAATACATGACTGAAATGTTTGTCATCCTCAATTCAAATGTGAAAAAAATAAGAGACAATGGAGCAGGACAAAACTGCCTTCCACAACAGAAACAATTTTTTCACATATTACCTAATTATTGCAACATGATTCATATCTAGGCCTTTCTATACGAGTCTAAAATACTGTCCCTAGCTTCACTAAAATCTTTGCATTGCTGGCAATATTTCTGCTCTTACAGCTTGTAACTGTGAACAGGAATACTGTTGGTAAAGACCAATCCTGATTCATCTTGCCTTCCTCCCTCCTCCCTCCTCCCTACTCCCTCCCTCTCTTCCTTCCTTCCTTTCCTTGATATTATGGTTCAGATCTTTTCCGATGATGGTCCAGATCACGTACTCATCTGTTTCGTTTTATATGAGACCCATTCTTATCCTAACCCTTATCCAACAGTTGCAAATTTCATATGACAGACAGGTCTTCCCCTCTCCCTCACCTCCACACACACTTTTTAAAGCTCACAGAGGGGAAAGAGAAGAATTTTCAAATATCTGATGAAAAACATTGAGTCATAATGGAATATACACTAAAGATGATGAAGTAAGAATGTAATTAAAATATTGTCCCACAGCTGAAAAGGAGCCACCTGAACAACCTGCTGAGATTAAACTTCTGTTCACCATACTGGCCTGGGGAAGCTAGACTTCCATACTGCTCTTCTAGCTGGGTCCTTGTACTAGCACATAAGAGCTCAGTTGTACATTCCGGTGCCGGGTTGTTGCTGTGATCTTGGTCACATGAGGAGGCTTTCAGCAGACTGTTCACATTCCTTTAAACGCTTGCATAATAGAAAGCAGTTGCTGAGCACATTGCTGAATGCCTTGCTGTTCTTCTTTTAGCCTTTCCTCATCAGAATCTCCTTCGGGGAAACTGGAGATGAAACTTTAGATTAAACATCCAGATACAGAAATTAGCACAGAAAATGAGTTATATTCTAACTTGCTACTCAGCCGTCCCCCATCTCGGCTTTGAGTGCTAGAGAGTTGCTGCTCTAGTAAACTTTTTCAGCTAGCTTCAAAACTACCACCCCCCACCAATAAATCCAAAGAAAAAACACCATGCCACAAAATACACAGAAACAGAACTCCGCTGACTTAATCCTCGTGATCAAGTGGCAAAGTTGTAATTTTGGGCATGACCTCTTCCAACAAACACAAGAAAATAGATAATTCAATTTTGGATTTGCAGGGAACAGTATTTTCTTATGTGATGCCTCTGCAGGACAGACTTTTATCTCAGGGTGACTGCCAGGACTCACAGTAGATTTACTGGGAGTTGAGGAGAGTGCAGTCTTTTTCTTGCCCTTCTGGTGCTGCCCAGTGTTGCGGGTCATATGCTATAAAGTGGCAATAACTGCACAGTCAGCTCGTGCTATGCCCTGGGCCCTACAGGGACATCCAGCCTTGCCAAGAAAGAGCCCTTCCCACTCTTGGTTTTTGTAGAGGAGGCAACACCATAAGGAGATAGGTGCCCTCGTAAGGGCTCATTATTTTAGAGCTGTCAGGTTAGAAAAAAAAAAAAAGAAAAAAGAAAAAAGAAAAAAAGAAAAAAGAAAAAAGAAAAAAAGGAAAAAAGGAAAACAAAGGTGAAAAAACCTCAAATTGTTCACATCCTGTAACACTAGGTTAGGGATTAAGCAGGATGTCTCCTGTCGTCAGAAAGCACAGGCTGAAGTCAGGTCATATGACTCAAACTCTGCCAGGTACTCCCTTCTCCTCCTCTGCTGTCCCGAAGGAGAGTGACATCACTTTCCTCTAGGTTCTTAGAATGAGGAAGGGGGGGCTGAGGAAAATTCAAGACAGTAGGCACATGGTTACTTGTCCCATATTTTATTTTTAAAATCTAGGACAGAGCAGTTAACCTAAAGACTCTCTTTGAGTATGCTGGGATATGACTTTGTAATCTGTGACTCACCCTGCCATCTAAGGTGCCAGGCCAGTGTATTTTGCCCTTGTTTTCTGCCTAACCAAGGTCCAGTAAGCCACGCACTCAGAAGAGTGCTCAGAAGAGACCCAGAAGGAACCTAACTTCATGGAGCAACATGACCTCATGATAATGGGAACAGCACTAAGATCAGGTTTCTGTGTATAAACCCATACAGCCAAGGAGAAGATGCTCCTTCAGGAAGAACTTGACTCCCAGGAGTCTCATTCCAAAACAAGAAGGCTGAAATGAGCTTTGCAGTCCCCTCAGGGGTGAGTGGAGTGGCATGTGAGCATGTACCTGAGGATAGCAGGTAGGGTGGAATTTGGGACCACTAGCCCCCCTGCTCCAGCCCCAGATCTGCTTTTGCCTAAGGAAAGATCTGAAGATGTGTCTTCATCTGCTTATCTGGTGAGAAGGAAAAACACACAAGGCTTGTAGTGCCTCCCCTGGTTATAACTGCAGAAGGCTCTATCTGCCCTCTCTGTAAGAAAATAAAAAAGTTTGGTAACAGTAAGAAAGCCTGCCTCTTCATGGACCAATTACGATGTCTTAAATCTCTGTGCCTAGTAATGCAGTACAAAAAAAGGGGTTTCTTACTTTCCTACAAAATAAACACATTTTTTTGGTTCTGTTCCTAGTGTGGGAGTTTCATAATAACAAACTAGAGCTCAAACAGTGCTGTGGTGAGAAAAATATGTTTAGTCTTCATGCAACTGTTCCATCTTCCATGTTCACAATACATAACTAAGAAATAGAAGGAAAAAAAATACAGTATTTGAACGCAATTAAAAAATATTACCCAGAACTAGCAGTCAGTGAATTGTTCTAACAGTTCCCTGGAGTATTTAAATAATGACGAGTTTGTATCATCCTGGTATGCAATATTCAAGAAAAAAGAAAAATGTTTTATGGCAAGAATTGTGTGCAAAACACATATAAAAAGGATACCAATGAAAACTTCAGTTATACCCACAGCTGTACAATCTCACTTGCAAAAAGTTTACTCTTAGTTTACAGATTCCTCTCCTTTCCTTGACATTCTCTTCTGCTTTGGCTTTCAGCCAGGCTCCATTTTGGCCCTTTTTTGCTTTACAAGGATCTTGTGCAGTTCGTGACTTAAAAATAAAAGATTGGGAAAAAATAATAGACATCCCTAGTAACAATTAGTTTAATATGATTTAACAGATGATAATCCAGTCTCTCAGACAGGTCATTTTTAAAATAAAATTTCTCAGAAACACATTCCCATTCAACTAGAGTTCTTTTTATGTTTTCCTTCCTCTATGTTGTATTTCACTCACTTTTCTGTTTAATACGCAACAAGAAACACTTTGCAAAGTGTGAGCATTTACCATTTCAGTGTCTGTACTTACATATCCCACGCCACATTAACTTGACTAAGTTTTGTGTGTATGATGAGTGGTCATCAGTGAACCTTTATACCTGAACAGTTAAACTTGTGAGTCAAATCTAAAACCTCTTCTGTAGCTGCACTGAACATCTTTCAATATCACGAAGAGGAGATATTAGCACACCTGAGTTCATTTCTGGGGGAGTCCCAGCACAGATCCCACGCGAGTCTGAAGCTGCACCACTAAAGATTACTTTTGTAAACTGGGTCTGCAAATTGGACTCCAATATCGATGCGTAACAATGTTGGTTTTGTTTTTAAATTAATACAAAAATTGAAAACATGAATTAACAAAACACAAATTAGTAATGTTGACTATAGGAAAAGTAGTTTCAGACAATGCAGTAACATATGGGTCCAAAAAACTCAAGAATACACGGTCTCGGAAATGAGACCATTGTACTCTGCTAGGTTTGATTAATGAACCATACAGACAGAATCTGTGAATGATAAAATTGTGTGATTATTGTTGTTGATATTGTATTAATTTTAAATAGACCAAATTTTAAATATATGATTTTTTGGAACATTAAAGCCTATGCACAATGGCTCTTCACAACCTCTTCTACAGTCTGTCTTTGCCCTGAAAGCAACTTCCTATTCTGAAATAGATGTTGTTAGGGAGGTATGAAAAGATGATCATAACAATTTGTTTGCAGTTCTTAAAATGAACTACTTTTTTCTAACCACTGGGAGCCAATTTGGGATATTAAATGTGTATTAAGCAATTAATCATCAAGCAGTTATCGAAAATAGCACCTTCTTGCAAAATGTCCCTAACATTTGCCATCTAAGACATACCTCCAAGCTGAAAAGGCCAGGAGTAGTCATAAGAACCAACTAAAAGTATGTAGTCAAAGAACGTAAGTAAAACTAGATGAGACTGGATATCCTCTTCTGGGAGTAGAGGGAGCTTTGAGCTTGTCCAAGCAGCTGGGTCCCGTACCACTTATTCTTACTACTCTTACAAAGTTAATAAAGCTAAGAGGAGATGAGCTGAATTTGACTGTGGTTTGTGTACATGTACAGTTAAATCCATGGATATTTATGATGACCCTGCAGCTGGTGAAATATAATTTTTGCTTTGTTCTACTTACAAACTCCACATGCATTTTAACTTGACATTTATTAATGGAGTCATTCAGGCAAAAATAGGAGGGCCCATTCTTTACTTAGTTGTTTTTAGTCTGGCTGAAGGAGGAATGGAAAAGAAACAAGTAAAAGCACTGGAAAAGAAGCTAAGCAGATAATCTTACACAAGTAAAGCTGGGAGCAGGAGCTCAAAAGAAAAAAAGGAAAAATGACTGGCTTTTAAGTTTTCATATGCAGTGGAAGATGTTCTGTATAAAAGCTGTGGTCAATCCCAATGTTGATGTCTGACTCCAGCTATTGTCAGAAAGAGAATAAGTGCTGGGAAATACAGTATTCTGGAGATATTTCAGTGGAGTGGTGAAATAGATTGAACGTATCTGCAAAATAGTGTTAGAACCAAGACAATTAGGAAGGGAATAATGCAGAGTAAATGAATTTTAAACTTCTTCCATGAATAGCAGAAATCTCTCAGTGGACATTCAGAATATATATTCTCAAGAGCTATAACAACGCATTGGAATGATACTTATTACATGTCACTACATCTTTATCAGGAAATCTCTTCACCCCTAGCTCAAGAACAGTCTGCTTAAGGAATATGTACTTTAATTTATCAACTGATTTTGCAACCGTTATTTCTTCATTATTTATTCTCAATTCACAAAATGATTTTATATCCAGCGCTTAACTGCAATTCAGTGAAGGCATGTCCAAAATGGGCTGAAACAGTTAATTCACTTAGGCTGCAGTTCAGTTAATACTTTAAACTGTTGTAAGCCAGTCCTATCCAAAGAAGGACTCTCAGTTACCCATGACTTGTACCCACTCCCTTGTTGCAGTATAGTTGTTGGTGTGGCTGGAAGGTTAACTAGATCAGTGAACTTGTGAAGATCAAAAGTAAGTATTTTGTTTATTTATTTCCTCTACATAGAGGAAAGAAATCTTTTACAGTAAGGGTCGTGAAACACTGGAACAGATTGCCCAGGGAGGTGGCAGAAGCCCCAGGGAAGTGGCAGAAGCCCCATCCCTGGAAACATTTAAAGTCAGATTGGATGACTTGATCTAAGTAAAGATGTCCCTGCTTACTGTAGGGGGGTTGGACTAGGTGACCTTTCAAAGTCCTTTTCAGTCCAACACTGATTCTATGATTCTATGCTTTTTTCCTGCCAACTAGTTCCACGGTTCCCTTCCCTGCATGGCTACACAAATACATGTGCAGGAGGCACGAAGAGGACTTCTCCTTTTGACATTGTGAGACGACTGTGGCAGTTCAGCTTTAACAATTTGCTCCCATCACCCTACCGAAGGTTTCCCAGTGTACTTATACTGAGAATAGAGGTTACAAAAGGGAGAAAAGAATGTGTTTGGACTCCTTCACTATGATGACCAGATGCCTATTTAAACTCACCATCATAATCAAAGTCAGTTCTCCAGACTTTCCACTGAAGCCTGTATTCTTTCTTCTATAGAGGGGTTAACCTCTAGTGAAGAGGTGGAATAAGCATGTGAGGAGTAGGATTTTTTTAAACTTCTATATCCTTTTGTCAGTGCCTTCGGTGCAGAAAAACAGGAATAAGAATAAAAAGACCTCATGGAGAACAGCTATTAGATAATAGCTATTCTGAGTTGGTTCTGAACGTAAATGGGCCATTGCAGATAGCAGCAAAGCTAGAATCCTGTTGCATTTACCGAATAGAAAGGCATCTGAAAACAGAAAAGTAGAAGAAAAGAAGAATAGTGCAAGGGCTTCTTATACCAAGTTTGGAGCCACAAATAGCTTTGTGTGAAAGGTACACTTCCGGTAAGGTAGGTTCAAGAAAGATTCATTGTGACTGACACTGGTGAAGACAGAGACTATTAAGATCACAAATCTTGTCAGCCACTTTTTTTTAGTCAGAAGTGAAATTTGAAAGGATTCTATAAAGCAAAATCTCCAAATGTTCTTCAAGCATGTATTGCACAGTGAAATGAGTAAAGAATTGGGAACTCCTACCTCCAGGGTGAGAAAAGCTTACTATATGCTGCTGATATTTCTGGTTTAAGAAAATCACTGCTTATAGTAGTGCCTCTGAAATTCTTCATAATAACATGAAACCATTCGAATGGACGCTGCCACAACTAAAAGGCAAAAGGCACCATTAGGGACAATGAAATGCTGCACACCTCAGTCTTGTTTAAAATGCCAGGTACATACAGGCAACTATGTACCACCTTAATTTTTTTACTTAGCAACACAGGCACTCAGTAGGAAAGCCCCTTGGAATATTAAAGTTTGCAAGATTTTTGAGAGAGGGGCTAGTTCTGCAGATGAGGTCATTAATTCAGTCTCAATAGCAAGCAGCAACTCACATCTAAGCTCAAAAAGAAAGAGATAAATATACAGCAATAATCTTGCTTCTCAAGGTTAACTTGGCAAAGCTTTCTCCTTCCCCTCTTCCCACTCCCCAATTTAAGTTAGCTCAGTGCTGAATGAAAAGGTTTGCTGCAGGAGGCCAGAGATATTGGGCATAAATATTGTAACACAAAGGGCAGATTTTCCAAAAAGGAAGTTATACATAATTTCTTAGAGCACTACATTGGAAAAACAGTATGAAGTGTTGTCTGAACATTCATAGGTTAACACAGGGAGAAGATAGATGAGAAAACTGCTATGATTCACTGAAAACTTGAACAGTGAAGCACAAAGAATGTAATGTAGCTGAGACTTAAGTTCAGATGCATGATGACTTTCTTCATTGCTTCAGGAACATACATTTTTCAGAAAACAAAAATGGCAAGTGAGTACTTTTTATATTTTTCTGTCAGATAAGGAAATTCATAAAAATTTTTGTTCTTAAAATACAATAAAGATTTGTGAGATTTCTTTTAGTGCTACCTAGTCTTCAGAAAAGTTTGTTCTACCTAAGGCCCATAGCATAGCAGCACTTAAATCCAGTTCCAAAATTTTGATGGTAAAAAAGAAGTAATTTTTAGAAGGCTACAAAATTAGTAACTTATTTAAATAAAATATAAATGTAGATTTTTTAACGTAAGGGGGATGAAAACAAAATACACAGTCAACTCTCCTGCCTCTAAGCTCCTACCACAGAATGAAAAAAACTGGAGGAAAGAAGTTGTATGTTCCAGAAAGAAACTCGGACAATTAGTCTTTCAGAAGAACAGCAGGTTGCCTTGGATTTAGTAGCCAAGGGACATAACAGCTGGCTAAGCTATGTAGCAACATATTACAATGTCTGTGTAGAAATAACCCTCCCATTGTGGGAAAGTATTACTACATTTTCCATCTTGTCCTTTGCAGTGGTAAATTCATACAACGGGATAATTTCACCCCATTCAGCAAAGAGTGCAGCACAGAACAAGTACTCAGGTCCTAAGGACAAATCAACAAAAATAAGCTCTGTGCAGTAGAGTAGAGAGAAGGTTCTCGAAGGAGCTTGCTAATGGAAAATTTTCTGTAAATTTGTGGTTAGGAATGTACAGGAGAAACATTTAATCTATACAACTTCCAGCTGATTTGTTCCTATGGCTTCCTGGGAGCTATTTCCTCTTGAAGCTGATGACATTCTTGTAGGCCACCTCAAGACTCTGAATCAAGAGGTTTGTTATAAATTTGTCATTACATTCTCATTAGTTTTTGAAATAAAATCTAGTACAGCATCCATGCATGATTTATTGCTGGGTTATTTTGTTTTTTTTTTCTTTTAAAGCTGGGAAAAATGGAAAGAGGGGCAGTTCGTGTAAGCCTAACCCTGTGCTGAGTTTATTAATTCTCTGCCCTTTGCATTCCCACAAGGGTAGCTTCCATGTGTAAGAGCTGAGGAGAGAAACTGCATGCATCTGGCCATTGCCCAAGAAACTTCCTTCATGTAGCTCTTATTTAATGACAGCATTTTCAATTTCTGAGGTAATGAGAAAAACACATTTGGGGTGCATGAATATACAGAACCACACCAGGAAGGTCATTCCATCATACAGAGAGCATGGGAAGTGCAGAGAAAGAAAGGTGTGGCCATACTAGTCTCAACCGTTACATTTTATGCTGGTGTCTCCAGGATTCTCATTCTTTCAAGAGCCTTCTGCAGCCAATGGCTAGGAAGAGGACCTCTAGGCTTAAGTCTTAAACAACATGAGAGGTTCTTGTTCACCTCCATATGGCAATGACTCAAAGAGGAAATACTGTCCATGAAAATGAAGCCACTATTTGTGGTATCTGCTCTGCCTGGAAGTCTACCTCCTGCTGCTTCCTCAGTAAACTGTAAGCTTTGTTTTCTTGTTGAAAAGGGGTAGTGGGCTGAAACAGTTACAGATTTTCTTCCTAAAACTGCCAAGAAGTAAAAGAGAGGCTATGTCTTGTGCTGATGTTTTGTGAGTTATAATGCAAAGATGCTAATGTCTTCAGTTTTCTTTAACAAAACTCATACTGTCATTTCAAGTGGAAATCTGCTTTCAGAAATATAGTGTTGGTGAGTTGTGTAGGTGTGCATGCAGAATGGAGTAACACAAAATAGGATAAGACAGCTTGTTGCAAGTGACGGCTGGGCCAGCCACTAACATGGACAGATGCTCTCTAACCCCCTCTTCCCCTGCTCAAATGGGAAGGAAAAGGGAATGAGGCAGAGAGACTTACGGGTTAGAGAAGAAAAAAACTAGAACAGCTTTAATGAAACAGAGATAGAAATAATGGTGAAATGATAAAAATAAAGAACTATATACAAATATAGCTTGTAGCCTGATATCAAACCCAACTCCCTCCTCCAATAGCAATCCCCACTGGCGCTGCAGAGCAGGAGGC
>NW_009706191.1:85278-90301 GCF_000703405.1 Apaloderma vittatum | reverse complement strand
TATATATAACCTTACTTTGAATTATTCAAATCCAATGTGTAATTCTGTAATTTCTGGTTTGAAATAAGTAGTTGTGCATGAGTCATAGATTAGATGTTCAAAAAGAACCAGTGTAGTTAACTACCCTCACTTGTGACACCTGACATCAGGCTAGCCTGATTTAAATATTACTGTAGCTAGACCATGACATTTAGAATAATGCTTTTATGGTTGTTTTTTTTCTCACATAGGTATATGTAGATTAAGATCACCTCATACCATCGTTTTATCTTTGATAAGGTGATTAGGCTGCTCGATATTTTTTTTCTGAGTTACATTTTATTATAATCTCTTTATTCTCACAAATCTCTGAAGTCTTTCCAAATATTCCTTGTTAAACTGCAGGTATAGGAATGTACTTGAGTATTCTCATAATGTTTGCTTTGGGACAAATATGTGTGTTATTGACTCTTTACACTTGCTCAGTATCCCCTTGTTACTAAATTCAAGAGTCTTGTTAGCCTTTTGGAACATAGAATCTCACATGAAACTTGGATCAGTTCAGAGTATGGCCATCACCATGTGTCTTACTGTTTTCCATGTTAGCATCCTCTCTCCTGTGAGTATCCTTGATGTCTTTTATTCTTTAGTTTATTTCTCTCTCTTTTGTGCTTGTTCAAGTCAAAGCACATATGTTTGCAAGCTTCTAGTTTATCAAGCAATCAGGATTGCCCTTTGTCAGTAATATTTCTTCTTTATTATTTACCAGGCTCTAACTCTTCCTGATAACTGCAAAATTTGATAATAATGTTCTTATATTCTCTTCTAGGTAAATGATTAAAAACTAATTAAAGTATTTTACCAATGCATTACCTATGGGATCCCACTAAAACCACAGCTGCTAGATGATGACTGAAATCTGTCAATTAGTTAATAGATAATATACGCCCTGTTTACTGTGTCAACTTTGTAGCATTCTACATTTTTTACCAAAATGTCCTGACTGAGATTTGATTATACACATTAATATTACTACCTTTGTCACCTCAACTTGTTATCACACCAGAAAAAAAAAAAATCACTTTAGCTTGACATAATCTTTTCCAGAAAACTAGTTTGAGTGGCACTAATATTTTATTATTTATAAATGTAATCTTTCATCATCTGTTCTCTTATTTTGTTTAGGGTCAAGATTAGGCTGACAGAGTATTTTTAGACCGGTTAGCTCAGTCAGTTGAGTGTAGCGCTAACGACGCCAAGGCCGTGGGTTCCATTCCTATTAGGTCCCCATGTGTTGCCTGATCTAGTTGAGAGGTGGCATCCCTGGTGGCAGGCAGGCTGGATTAAAATGATCTCCAAGGTCCCTTCCAGCTTAGGCCGTTCTATGATCTTCTTGATCCCATTTGGGTATTGGTGCAACATTAAATTTCTTCCAGTTTCTGAAATTATGCCAGTCTTCCTAGAATTACTGAAACTAGCAATAACAGCTTAAAGACCCTTATAGTCAGCTCTTTGAATTTATATTTTTTTTAGAGTGCTTAACTCATAGCTCATGAATGTATGAATACTCTTGAAAACTTTACCCACAAGACCTAGGATGTTGAGACATAAACTGTGAGTAGTGTAGGTGGTATTAATAGAGAAAAATAAGGTATTTTTTTTCTTTTTAACTAAATCTTTCTGATATTTTTATTTCATTCTCCTTTGCTGTTAAGACAAACCTGAAATATTATGACATCTTTAAAAAAGGAAATATCTGTTGTTAAGGCATGTACCTTGGATGGCCCAGAAGAAAAGACTTATAACTAAATCTCCTAAGTTCTTCATTTAATCTTTATTGATATTCTCGACTAGTGGTCTCTCAGTGTAAAAGCTTGCATAAATAATTTTAAATATATTAATTAACATTTCCTGAAACTTGACATCCTTTACTAGATCTTCCCTGGCCAAATAATGCCTTGGATGAATGTATCCCAGTTTTCTAAATACTTGATTTTTGACCCAGAAGGACCTAGGGAATATACACTATGAAACCAAAAAGAGGTGGTGAGGGCAGTCTGGACATGGTTTCACACTGCAGCTGAAGTAAAATTGGTCAAATCTTGATTAAAATGGCCAGGTCTCACTTTTGTTGGTATAACCTGCTTTCGCTCTTTCTTACTGGATTTCATCTGCTCCATTTATGAGCTATTTCTCCTTCTCACCTGCTTGCTCTGGGAGTCAGTTCAGCTGAATGCATAACATTGACAAGAAAAAGATTCCAAGGTGATGAACAAAGGCAGGAAAGGAGAAGGGCCTCAGGAGAAGGCAGGAGAAAAGGTGAAGATATGCCAAAACAATGAATGAAAACTATTCTACTTGGAATGAGTTGTTGTATGCAGTTTGGCTAAAATAAATCCATAACAGTATGTTTTATAACAATTATTGGGGAAAAACAAAATAAGAACATACTAACAGGTTTTGAACACAGGTTTTGAATTGCTTTTCTAATAACATCTGTACCATCATTTATTAACTATAGATTAGACTTAGGATAAAGATGAAACCCCCCGTTGTGTACTAACTACACGTTTTTGACTTGTTTTCTGTTTTGATCATTAGCTATAAGTAGGATGGCCAGTCTTATTGCCGGTTACAATAAAACAACAATAAATATGGCTTAATTTAGTAAGAATACAACAATTTTAGACATCTCAGAGCATTAATATGAAATGCAGGAGCTGAAAAATAGGCAACAAGTGTCATATTGGCTGATTGAAAGGCCTAATAGAATAAAAGAAATACATAAAAATGAGAATTTCGTTGTCTTTTACAACTCAACAACACAATTATAGCATGGATAAATCGCAGAGCTAGATATGTTTGTAATGAAGAAGTGTGCAGTTTAACAAAGATTAAAAGCAAATTAGAATAGTCTTTCAGAAAACCCACAAATAATGTATTTGTTGAAAAAAAAATAAAGGCAGCAATATATAGTAAACTGTACACATATTGCAGTGCTAATACAAACACGACCACATAAATTCAAGACTAATTTGGAGAAGCAGTTTCTAGACTGTAATCCTGATGGCAAAGCCTGTGATTATGGGTGCAATCCTGCAATCCCCAGCAATTGTACTACATTTATTCAGGCCAGTAATTGAGTTGGGCATTCCCACATTCTGACTGTCACTAAATTCTTCTGACTCACCACACATAAAATGGCTAAGCTCAACGTTTTCTACTTTCTTCATAAGTTCATTGCTACCGCTTGTTCATTTCTGGCATTGGTAACAGCCACCAACTTGTTACTAAAGAACCCACATATGATTTTAAGTTAAGATTGTTATCTTTTTGTCATCCCTAGTTGTTTTTCTTACTACTTTGATTCTTTCTCAAGGTCTCCTCTCACCCTAAGCAACCTCCAATGTCCTCTACAATTCCACTTTTCTTCTTTCTATAAGTTATGATTCTAGTCTCTGTTCTTTCACCATGACGACTTACACTGGCCATAATGTCTCATACCACTGCTATCTTTCTCTTCCCTGCTTTGCCTTTTTCCTCTTCTTTCCGTTTTCCTCAGTGGAAAAAAATCCATATTTTATCTATGAAAATACAGTTTTCATGAGATAATGCCAACAAAACCAGCATTCTTAAATTAATATTTTTTGCATATGCATGATTTGGTCAACTACTCTTTTGGTCACTAAACACTGACCTGTTACATTTTCCTTTTTGTAATTTTCAGTCACCTCCAAAAAATTAAACTTGATATTAATATTTATGCCACCATAGTCAGGTGCCTGTATTTGTAGACATTTAGAAACAGTGTCAAAACAAAAATTTCAAACAACAGCCAGCAAGAGGGACTGAGGGCATAAACTCTGTTCTAGGTTACTGCTGTGAAAGAAAATTCAGCAGGTGCCAACAGTTGGAAATATTACTCACTACAGAGAAAAAAACCCCACCCTGTCCATCTATCTCCGTATACAATGATTGGCCCTATAATGAGTCTAGATGCATGAGAAAATCTTCCGAGTTGCTCAAATCAGCAAGACAGAGTCCCTGTCATCTATACTTCATCCTCTGAAAGTGAGGGGTCTGCTTGTCCAGACTTGTATAAAAATCTGCCTTTCTCTTATAAATATCTCCAAAGTGTGATTCATTAAAACAAAATTAATACATTTGAGACAAATTAAATGAATCAAATTCTAGGAATGCCTGCTTCTCCCCATTGACTAGTTTATTCATTTTGTTAGTCTAGATAGCTAATTTAAAGTAGATACTTAAATATTAGAATATTAGTTGAGAGTGATACTGTTCCTGTTGTTGCTAATGGCTCCCTCTTGAATGAGCAAGTTTCAGGCACTTTTGGTTGCAAAAACCGCTCTGTTCCATGTGTTCTCATCATGCTGATTATTCTATATTCACAAAATAATCTTACTGATGATACAAATATAAAGACATAAAGATATTTTGCTAGATTTTAGGGGATTAAATAATCATCTGTAGGGATTAAATAATCATCTGTAGGAGTTCTCTACCCAACTAGAGAAAGTGTGTTCAGCACAGACTAAGAAGGAAGTAGAAAGTAAAAATTATATTTGGATAAAGAGTAAAGTCCACTTTCTTTGACAGCAGTCACAAAACTGTCAGTGACACGTGAGGATCTTTTAAAATTACTGAAAGATATATCCAAAATTTATTAACTATTTGAGGCTTGCTGATTGAATTTCTTGAGAGCTTGAGGGGAAAGCAAAGGGAATATTCATTTTCTGATATTTGTGAGGCAACTACCAAAGTCAGGGCAGTTGCTGCAGAATATTAAGAAAGTGAAATTAAGGGAAAAAAATAAAAAAGAACACTTTTTTTCATTTTTGGTGACTTCACAGTTGTAAATTCAGGAAGGGTTCAATTAAAGTAAATTGGAAGGCTAGAAATGAGCTTAATGAGCTTTAAAATTGAGGCAACATGGTAAGAAAAATGAACACCCAATGCTCTAACCTACAGATGTTATGGAAATTACGCGTGCCAGTTGCCATGAAAGAGTTTGACTAGGTTCCTG
>NW_009706191.1:27668-85247 GCF_000703405.1 Apaloderma vittatum | reverse complement strand
CAGTAAGCCAAAAGGAGATTATTCTATAAAGTCCTTCTTATTAATAGTGCTACAGCTCGAGCTGAGTGTCTCTAAAGAGGGACCTCAATCAAACAAATCCATGGACAATTATACCCTCATAACTTACATTCTCCATCTCTCATGCAACAGTTTGGACCGGTACTAATAGTAGGGTCTGGGATCTTCCTGTTCTTTGCTGATTCCTTTCATTGTCCCTAAGTGGGCCTTATCTCTAAAGTTGCAGCTTCTTTTAATGAATGTAGCTTCCTTATCTTTTGGCTTGAACCAGCTCTGGGGTTTTCTTTTAGTTGACTAAGTAAAAGTTCAGCATATCTAGGCAAAAATTCACAGCTTGTTCCCTAAGGCTTCGGCAAATTTTACTACTAATGACAAGGAGGAAAATCTTAAACAGTTCCAAAAGGAAATAATCTTTAAAATTTGACACAGCCTCATGCTACAAAACTAAAATCCATGTTTGCATGTCAAATTTTGAAAGGTATTTGTGGAAATAATTGTTACTCTGGCCTTGTACTTTTTTCTTTAAGGCTCGTGAAAGAAGACAGAGTGCCAGTCCTGAGAAAGTTGTGATTTTTGTCACAAAACTAACATGTTTTTCTTTATATCAATAGTAATTAAGTGAGCCAGCATGTAGCTTAAAGCATTGTCTGGTCATTTTTCTTCCTCTCTGTGACTGTACAGCTGTTCCATAGCACAGGTGAGATGCTACAATTTTCTGAAATCAGATAGAAGTGATTGATTTAATTAAAAAAAGAAAAACCAATACAGAAACATATACAAGACAAAAACCCTGGGTACATGTGATGTGAGGTAATTTGTCTGTGTAATGTAATCTCCAAGTGAGGGTTTGCAGTCAGTTTGTTCAAGGACAGGTAAATTACTTTAAGAAGTTGAAGTCTTTAGAAGGCTTTTCCTCATATTTTTCACTCCCTCTTGGATAAATTTTAAAGTCAATTCACTCTTCTTGATGTTAAGTGCAAAGTAAGGTGAGTGGCACCAAAAAATAACCATCCAGAAAGAAGCTTTTAAATATGAACTATAAATTTTTCAACTGTCATATCAAAGAGTGGGTGGCAAGTGACAAATTGTGGAGTTAGCTGTAACAAAGTTCCATGATTTTGCTTCAGACAATCAAGAAAAAAATTTCTTATGTATTTTTGTTACTGATATTCTAAATTTTGCTAGATGTTTCTTGTGTTACACTTAGAATATCTTAGGCATTTCCATAAATTCAGGTAAACAAGGATTTAGTAGTTCACTGCTATATTCAGGCAACAGAAATCTCTTTCAAATAAAGAATGATGTTGCATCATTGAATTTCAAGTAACCAACATTCAACTGCATTTTATAATTCTATAGTAAATCAAAACAGGGGCAGATGCCTTGCTATAAAGGAATAAGGTTATGATGGTTGTTACAGTACTTGATTTGGACGGTGCTCAAAAGAGGAGGTGCTCGGTAGAAAATATACTTGAAAACAAAGCCACAGAATCACTGCACATTAGCTTCCTACTTACCAAGCAGGAGAAGGGAGTTTGTAATTTTTTTTTGCATTTTCTCTCCTCTTGACCATTCTTGCTTAAGACTATCTGGGTGCCACTCTTGTCTGACTTTAATCAAGGCCATACTGTCAAACCCATGAAAAATGTTTCTAGAGCAAGAACTAGGAAGGGGACTTATATGTCTAGGTGAGTACAATTTGTAGTGACTAGCATGGGTATTGTAAGCTACAGGCTTAACAATGTGAATTGTAATAGCCAGATCTACCAAAAAGGGACCTTCAGACCTCTCTTAACTGTTTGGTAAAAGTAGATGGCTTGGTTTATATCTCCAGAGCCCCTCTACTAATGCAAATGCAATGCATTAATAAGATGTGAGAGCCTCTTTTTGCTACTTGCATTAATTTTTCTGGAGCTTGAAATCAGTCTGAAAATAAAAAATGCTACTCTAAAATAAAAAGAAATATTCAACTAATTTAATGGAAGTAATATGCATGCAAAGTAAGATTTTCTAGGTTGTACAACACAGGTACTGTACATACCTCATGCATGTTATACATGAGTTTTAATTTGGAAAGACTTTCAAATGAAGAAAGAGTAAGAGGAGAAAATGGCAAATGCTTTATTTCCCTTCAGCTTCTAAGCACAACTTAGTGCAGAATATCCATCACTGTTCAGAATGGCACATAAACCAACTCCTTCGCCGTTTTTGCTATACTATAACTCATCTTTGCCAGGAATTGTCACCCCCATAACAACTTGAAGTTTTCCTCTGGCTTCATTCTCACAACCAGTAGCGGGGGAAAATGATTTACTGCGTCTGTGGAGGCAGTGCCAGAGGAAGAGGTCTCTGTCACGGCAGAGCTGTGACGAGCGCGACATGCTGATTTTACAGCATTCCCCGCCAGCACCAAGGACTTGCTCTCCCAAGACCAGTTTGCTGCTGAAGTGGCAGCAGCACTTCTAAAGTTGTTTGGGAGTCTAGGGATAGTAATGCTATTGAGGGAGCCTTTGATGTGAATTGAGTGTGCTTTTATGGATCTTGACTGGTTTTTTTTTACCACTGTAGAAGAATGAGTGTGTCTGGGGCATTACTGGGGAACTCATTTACTAGCTATGCCATTTGACTTCATCAGTTTCATGCACAGGCTGCCCTGACTGTCCCTGACCCCCTCCACCAGGGCTATACACACATCCAACCTCTGGCCCAGGACCTGCCTCTTCCAGCCATTAGTTTCCTTTGCTGCAAGGGCACATTGCTGCTTATGTTGAACTTTGAGGCCACCAGGACCACCAGATCCTTTTCTGTTTTCCACCTGGGTGTCCCCCAGAAGTTCTTTCCCAGGTTCATGACTTTTCGTGTCTCCTTGTTGAATTTCACGAGGTTCCTGTCAGCCCGTTTCTCCAGCATGCTGATGTCTCTCTGGATGGCAGGATGACCCTCTGGCATATCAGCCACTCCCCTCAGTTTTGTACCATCTGTAAATTTGCTGAGGGCAAGGCACACTCTGCCTCATCATCCTGATATATAACAAAGATGTTAAACACCCTCTTGGTCTGGTCATTCAGCCAATTTTCAATCCACCTCCTTGTCTGCTCATCCAGCCCCATATATCAACAACATGTCTATGAGGAACTTACGAGAGACACTATTAAAAGCATTTCTGAAATTCAAGTAGATGATAGCTGGTGGTCTCCTTTCATCTACCAGACCAGTCATTTCATCACAGTAGTTTATCAAGTTGGTCTAGTATGGCTTCCGCTTGGTGAATCCTTGCTGAGTACTCTTGTTGATTTTCTCATCTTCAATGCACCTGGAAGTGGTTTGCAGAATTAACTTCTCCATCACCATCCCAGGGATCAAGGTGAGGTTGACCAGCCTGTAGTTCCCCAAGTCGTCTTCTTTGCCCTTCTTGAAGACAAGAGTGACATTTGTTTTCCTTCAGTCTTTCAGTAATAATCTGAATTGCTGTAATTGATCAAATATTATTGATATAACACCTGCCATCTCCTTCAGCATTTGCATGTACATTCTGTCAGGGTCCCTGAACTTATGTGTGTCCAGGTTGCTTAAGTGTTTCTGACCTGATCCTCTTTGACCAAGGATGCATCTTCCTTGCTCCAGATTATCCTGCTGCTCTCTGGGACCTGAGATTCCTGAAGGCCAATCTCACTAGAACAGACTAAGGTAAAACAGGCTTTCAGGACCTCAGCCATGTCATGGGCAACCAGATCCCTTGTCTGATTCATCAGTGGGTCCTCATTTTCCCATTCTTCCTTTTGTCACACTTTGTACTTATAGAAGCCTTTGTGTTGTGTTTGACATCCATGGCCAAGTTCAATTTTACTGTCTTTAACATTCCTAACTCCATTCCTGGATGCTTGGACAATGTCCCTATTCTTCATAGGTTATCCAACCTTGCTTCCACCCTCTGTATGCATCCTTTTTGTGTCTGAGTTTGGCCATCTCAACTGTTAATCTTACCAAAGGACTTCTTCAGCAATGAGGAAAATTGTACTGTCATAAAAGAAAAATTTCTCAGTTAAGGATTTTGTGAACTGTCTTAACGGAGACAACAAGTCACTAGTGAATTTTAGAATTTGAGTTATGACTACATTTATTTGTTCCAAAACACTTCGATATGCATTTAAATTCCAAGAAACACAATTTAAAGGAAGTTAACAAGCTTTTCAGAACTTGGACTAAGTTAAAGTTTCACATTGTCTTCCCAACTGGAACAGATGTCTGAAATACGGAAGAGGGGAATGACAAGCATGAAAAGGATTTTAGCCCAGCTTAGAAGAACTTCAGCTAGAGGAACTTATTTGCAGTATTGTCTTCTCTAGGGTGTAGCTCACTTTTCAGTTAGTACCTAGAGGCCTTCCCTGTATAGGCTTAAGTTGCAGAGTTTATTTTGTTGCCTTTACAGCCTGACATGGACTCCACCTTTTCTCCTTTGCTCCTTGTTTTGCACTCTGTTTTCTGATTAAATTTGTGTATTATGTGATTTAAATAATGTATTTGTGACAAAGAACTTCTGCAGACTGGGGACAATTTCATTTTGCTGGGGTGCTGATATGTCAGGACTTTACAACTGGAATATTTGTGAAAATGACCCAACCTATTTCAAAAGACCGAAGCTGGGAAAATTACTTCTAAAGTTCCATCAAGAAAAAGCTCAAATCATTATGCATCTATCAGCTTAGAAGTCTCTTCAGCAACTAGAGATTGCCTTTTCCGAGTAAAGTATCTTTTAATTTGTTGGGTTTTTTCATAAACTATCTTCTCTCACATTTCTACTTTCTATTCTCCTGGTCTTGATTTATAGTTTGGACAAAAAAGAGCACTTCAAAAGATTTTCAATGTCTGACAACAATGTCTGTTCCCAATTATGCAAACAACAATGAACCATCTGGGTTATTAGCATGAGCATTATCATGGCTAACTAGTAACAAAATTTAAGATGCTATCTATAGAGTTTATACTTGAATTCATTACCTGTGAATTTTGGACTTTGCCCACATTATAGCTAAAATTGCAGGCCCACTGTTTCTTAGTCCACATACAAAATGCCTATTTACGTCATTACAATGACTGGCCACTACAAGATAGTTGAAGTATTGCTCTTTACAAGCTCGAGCAAAGTAGACAACATGCCTTAGCATAGAGTTTAGCACTTACTCATTCTTAGTTATTTTTACAGATTTCTTTGTGCACAGGCAACACTATAAACTCAAAACAAGAAAAAGTTTCAAAAGGTGTGTTTTTATTTATTTTTTAATCATGGGAATAAAAGTAAAAGTAAAAGGAAGAGGAAGGCAGGAGCACACTGACCTTTGAATATGAGCTTGTTCCTGACAAGAAATGGTGTCAGCGTGTGGCTCCAAGTGAGGAAAATGCAAGAATTACACCAAATTCTCTTGAGAGATGTGATTTTGTATTTGAACCTGATCAGACTGGGGGATGAGGAGCTGCTTCTATAGTGAAGGATGGACTCTCGGGTTTCCAAGTTAGGAAGAAGCATAAATGGAGCAAGCCATACTGATAATGGATATTGACAGCTCATTTTACTACAGGAGCCTCAGCTTCTTACAGAATAGCTCAGGAATGCTAAGCTTTTATGATTCATGAAAAAAATAGAGGAAACTTCTTCACAAAAAAGAAGAGAAACATTAAATAACAAGCAGTTGGATCAATCTTGCAAGTAGGGGCACACATCCTTTTTTTATTTAATCAATCAAATCTCTGAGTTCAGCAGATTTACATTTAATTTCCCCCTCAAAAAGGAATTGTGATTGGACTTCTAAATTATCTTCTTCATTTCTAGTTGAATTGCCATGTCTACTTAAACACTTTATATCTTTCAGTAGTCAAGAATATGATAATATACATGAGAGGATCATGCAAATGTCTTTGGAAATAATTTTGATCAGTTATTCTTGTCTGGTTCATAAAAACGGCATCATAATTACGAGTTATATTTATTGCAACCTGCACAAACTAAATGCACTTTGAAGGTGGTTTTGCCCTTAATGTCCCATATATTCTGTAATTCTATAGCAGATATATTCAGGTAGTTAGATTTCCAAAGAATATAAGTCATAGAATTTTCACTAATGTCAGTATCTTACCTTGAGGTTTTCTTCTGTATGTAAAAATGTTGCAAAGCCTAAAATGTAGGGGCCCGTCAAGACAACTAAAACAGGCTAAGTACCTTGATGTCTTGCATAGCTGATAGCAGGAAATCAGACACTTCAAAGAACCAGAAAGTCTCCACCCAGAGTGAAGGCTTGTTTAGACTTAACCAGTAAGAAATATCAAGCACAGACCCGTGTCTCTGCTCTCCACTCACAATTCAGAACACGGGAGGCTTTTTTGTCAGTGACAATCAGTGATGAGGGCTTACATTTTCTAAAAGAGTTTTATGGAACCAAAATGGAAGGTTGTTCTAAAAGACATGGAGTCACACACCTTTTACACCATTTTTACTCCGTGCCAGACATCTGGATTCGGCTCCTTTGCCAGATTAATTTCCCATCCCTTTATTCCCAGGCAATGCCCCAGTAACAAAGCTGTAAGTTAGTCCAGACTGAGAAGTAATTCTTTGCTCTCAGTGCAGTATGGTTGTGGTGAAGCCAGTAACTATGGTGCTGGGCCAGTACAAATAAAGAAATGAAACACAGCAGAATACAATTCTGCTTCTTCCAGTTTGCTGCTTAAGAGTTTGGAGCGGGCAGATGAAAAATTTGACTTCTGATCTACAGATTCAGTATCACTTGTGGTTTTATCCTGTCCTGGGGAAGAACCAACATGCTTGCTTTTGGAAAGCTAGCAGCAGTCTGTTCCTCATTCTTTCTTTTTAACTTCTTGATTTCTCCAGTACATAGCAGAAGACTTTTAACAGGAGAAAGAGGAGCAGAACTTACAAGAATAGTAAGGGCACTTCTGGTGCAGTAGGAATTGTAAGTCAGAATCTCCTCAAGACGGTGAAGGTGTTCACAAAATCATTGCTGATACCCCATGTTAATATCCATTAAGATATTATGTAAAATTATTAAGAAGAGAAGAGTGCTCTTCTTAAGACTTCCTGGGGTGAAACACTTAAGGACTTACCTCAAGAGAGGATGCTGGACTGTGAGTCCCAAGGTGCCTCCTGTGTAGTTAAGTAAGTGCCAGGGAAATACTGGTAGACACACATATTGACACTGCACATATTGCAGAGCTATGCACAGCTTGTTTTATTTTTTTTTTCTCCTAGTGGATACTTCCTTTGCTCTTGCTGCCATCAATTCCACTTTGAGATGCTTCTTTTTCTCCCCACATATTACCTGAATTGAAAGATGCCTTGATATGGTTATTC
This sequence comes from Apaloderma vittatum, assembly GCF_000703405.1. Classification (NCBI taxonomy): domain Eukaryota; kingdom Metazoa; phylum Chordata; class Aves; order Trogoniformes; family Trogonidae; genus Apaloderma; species Apaloderma vittatum. The sequence goes on along the minus strand of NW_009706191.1, from coordinate 77,869 downwards.
TCTATAGTGTAAAACCTAGTCCTCTAGGAACTAGCTCAGGTATGTTGGCATGCTAAACGCTAATGAACCCCACTGAAAATATCAAACTTTCTTGTAAAGGTGTACCTTTTACATGAAAATGAATGTTACTTCTTATAAATTAATCTTTCTACATCAATTGCAATATACCAATTGTGCACCTGGTTTTTCGTTTTGGTGTGTTTAGGTTTTCTTTGTCAAAGTCTGGAAGGACTGAGAAGAAGCTGCCTAAAAAAATCTAAGGGTCTATTACTTCTGTGATTTCCATTAGACATATCCTGAGCTAAGAATCGCAATAAGCTGAGGTAATAAGTTGCACATAACTCTGAGTGAAAAATTCTCGTGGTAAGCCAGGACTTAAAGTGTATATAATGCAAATACATACTCTATATCATTAGATATATGATAGTTTTCAGGTGGTAGCAAAGTTCTGTAAGTTTCCTTAAAATATTTAAGATGTTTAAATTAATATGCCTTGTCAGAAATATAACCTACCATATAATTGTCGCGATCATTAGAACTTTACTGAAGAAATGAGATCCATAGAGTCAGAGCAGTAGACCTAAATGTGGCATAAAATGTGACAATGAGATAGACCTAGTCAAGTATCTGACTGAAGAAAAAAACAAGCAGAGTCAGTAAAGCAGTTTATTTGCATGAAAAGTATGGATGACGGACATGAAGGGGAAACACAGAGCTTTCAAGGTCATGGTGATGCATGGTATAGTGAGCCAAGTTCTTTACTCACTCATCTTCTGTTTCAACCTCAAATATGGAAGCAGAGTGAAGCCAAAATTAAGTAATGAGGTCATTCTGAGACTTGAACTTTTGGTGGTTTGCCCATCATTAAATATCAATAAGCACCAGTAAAAAGAATCTTTTTAAAGAGCAACGGCAGAAAAGTGTGCAATGGAAAATGTCTGCATAGAAAAGAATTTAACAGGGGGAATTTCCATTAAACTGAAGAACAAAAATGAAGCACAGGCAGCTGTTAAATGTTTTGACATATGGGCTAATATGGGTTAAATAGCACATATATCCATCTTCTTTGTGGGTATAACACTTTTACAGGATCCTCTGTCTCTAATCACATAAAGGTTTTATTACAAAACCTTGCTTCTTACATTCTTAGAGTTACAAGTAAAAAAAAAGTTACATGGATTTCTAAATTTATGAACAGAAGATTTCACTGCATTTTTGGAGACAGAATAACTAAAACATTATTTTTTAATTAATAATAATATTTTCAATGTTGACATTTTTGTCCTAATAAAATAAGCATTTCAAATTTCAGTTCATGATTAAAAATTGGCAGACTGCACAAGGCAGACTGAGTGGCTCCACTTCAAACAATATAATGAAAAAAATGTTAAAATAATATCATATTTAAGAGCTTTATTTAGCAGAAACTCTGCCACTGTAGCGATTGGCCATGTACCCTGTGGATTTCCCCAAAACTCTCAGACTTGGTTCTGGTAATCAGACCAAAAGTGTCTGAGAGTCTGTAAGACTGAAGGAAATAACAAAAGTTAAAACTGGTGCCATTCCTGCATCTTGGAGGATGTTCCGAGTACTCATATGAGCTAGTTCTTTCTTCCTGCATGTTAGCATGTCTAATACAGGAAAGGTTATTTTAAAACAACAACTTGATCCTGCCACGCTGTGAATAATCCCATTGTAGTCACAACATACATTCTTTCCTGTCCAAGAGTGCATGGGAAGAGGCAAATTCAGGACTGACATCCCCTCTGCACACCCTCCAGCATGACCTGATCTTTCGAAACATTGATCCAAGAGTCCAGCAGGACTACAGAGCTCACAGCTGTGTGTCACAAGTAAGTAGCAGAACTCAGAAGTTCAGGTCTCAGTCTGCAGACTCATAGATTGCAAACCAATAAGGATATTTGTTTTACTTTGATTTTTTTGAAGCACCTACCTCTTGCATGCCCCTGAAGTTGAAATTTGCCCATGAAATTTCCATTTGCAATTGTATTCCTGCTGCTCTAAAGAGATGGGGAAAGGAGAGACAGAAATCAGGGACTGTTTTAGACATTACTGTATTCATAGAATCACGGAATGGTTAGGGCTAAAAAGTGTCTTTAAAGATCATCTAGTCCAACCCCTCTGCCATGGACATTGACATCTTCCACTAGACAAGGTTGCTCCAAGCCCCATCCAGCCTGGCCTTGAACACCTCCAGAGAGAGAGCTTCTACAACTTCTCTCAGTAATCTCTTCCAGAGTCTCGTTATGCTCACGGTGAAGAATTTATTCCTTATATTTTATCTAAATCTACTCTTTCAATTTAAAGCTCTTACCCCTTGTCCTGTCACTACATGGCCTTGTAAAAAGTCTCTTTCCAGATTTCCCATAGCCTTCTTTAAATACCAGAAAGCTGCTATAAGGTGTACCTGGAGTCTTCTCTTCTCTAGGCTGAACAATCCCAAATCTCTCAGCCTTTCTTCATAGGAGAGGTGTTGCTGAACACAGTACTGCATGTGGAGGTCTCATGAGAGTGCAACAGAAGTACATATTCACCTCCCTTGATCTGCTGTCCATGCTGCTTTCCATACAGCCCAGGATACAGTTGGCTTTCTGGGCTGCAAGCACACGTTGCTGGCTCATGTTTATTTTTAAATCCACCAGCATCCTGAAATCCTTCTCCTTAGGGCTGTTCTCAATCATTTCACCCCCCAGTCTGTATTGATATTGAGGGTTTCCCTGATCCAGGTGGAGGACCTTGCATTTGGCCTTGTTGTACTTCCCAAAGTTCATATGGTCCCACTGCTCAAACTTGTCTGGGTCCTTCTGTATTACATCCCTTCCTGCATGGGTCTAAGTCTGGTAGTGTTTTTTGTAAAAGCAGGGATAGTGCAAAACTTTGACAGCCTCTCCCACTCCCAGGTAGGAGTTGGACCTGCCTCTGGCCAGGGCCAGGCCGATCAGGGCCTCTGCCACCCAGATATTTGAGAGGCAACCTCATTGTTCTATCTCTCTCTCTTTTGGTTTTGTCTTGTTTTGAGCTCTCCTTTCTTTAATGTTGGGGAGTTTTTCTGTTGGAGGAGAGAGAACAAAGGAACGTTGCCCTGAGAGGAAAGAGCAGGAGAAGAGTCCCAGAGTAGAACGAGAGGCAGAAGGCTGCTGGAGCAGGACATTTCCCTGGAGCCCCATGGCAGTTGAGATGGCAGAAAGGTGATTGCCTGCCAGCTGAGGGAATCAACAGTGACAAGAACGTCCAGGATGCATCGGTAGGTGCACAGCCCTGTGCTAGAGGGGAGAGAGACCGAGCGTCAATGAGGTACACACTCAAAGTGATCTGCAGCCCTGAGGGACTCACGAGGAGGAAGAGGACTGCCTCCTCCTGTTTGGTGGACACCAGGCAGCATGAAGGAGACACTGTGAGAAGCCCTCTTTCTCAAGAAGGAGCTGCCATGGTCAATAGTAATGGCCAGATGGACTGCACCCCCCACCCCCTGCCCCCCTTGCACTGATGGAGGGCAGGAAGGAGGTAGCTGGGAAGATGGGAGAGGTAGGGGGTGAGCACAAAGTGTATTTAAGATCAGACTGTATTTATTGAGATATATCCCTCTCACCATCCTACTTCGTAAATGGTGGTGGTGAATTAAATCTATATTTTTCTCCCTGAGTGGCTCTGTTTCTTTACCCATCATCTCAAATGATGGATTATTATCCTCTCTATTTTTTAATCTCAAGCCCTTGAGCCTTTTTTAGTTGAATTGTCTCCCTCCACATCACTGTGGAAATGGGGGTGCAGGGAGGAATGAGCTGGAGATCATATGGTTGTTTTGTCCCAGTCTGCTTGAACCACGCAGCTTGGTGTCAACCACATGTTAAGAAATATACTGTTACTTTAGAGATACAAGACATGTACCATTCTTAAAGCAGTAAACTATTTGCAAAAAAGAGAAATATGGATTAAAGCCCGTATAAAATGCAATATTTATCACCATATTTTGCATTAGATTTTCATGCCAAATTCTGAAACTCTCGTACCAAAAAAAGCACTCAGCAAATCTTAAGCCATCTTTGACAAAGAGCACAGAATGGATATTCTACAGGTATTAAAAACGAGTACATATACAGTACAATTAAGGGTGTTGTTAAAAGACAAGGATTGATTAGTGACTCCTTATCCACTTTACAGATGGTGATTATCTTTTCCATCCCACATTTGTAGTTCGTATAACATACTAAAATCTATGGTTGAGCAATGTAGCAAACCAATAGACTGAAACAAAGCCTAATACTGCTTTTTCTTTTTCAGTCTCTGAGAGAGTGATTACTGCACAAGTAGCTGTCTGGTGCTTTTATTCTTATTCAAAACCTGTGCTGTCCTGTGCACTGAAATACCTCATGCTCTGTGACAGGTTTGAATGTAATTACACACCACGTTATTATATATATACCTGAAGAAAAAGAAATCGGAGTTGTATGAGGCCAGCAGCAGACTAATTCTGGTATTTTTTAACCTCTGGAGTCTTTGGCTTTGCAAAATTATGTCCTTTTAATGCTCCTCAGACAGCTTGTTTTTAAGCTTCATACGTCAAAATGTCTCTTCTGCTACTCTGAGTTTGCACTGACTTCAGAAGTTTGGCTTCTAAGCTGTGCTATTGGTACTAAGTCAGGTTTGCACAACACAGTGCTTTAGATCCATCCACACATGCTGAAACAGTCAAGGAACATAGAATCATAGAATGGCCTAGGCCGGAAGGGACCTTAGAGATCATTTAATCCAGCTCCCTGTCATGGGCAAGGACGCCTCTCAACTAGATCAGGCAACACACGGGGACCAAACCAGGATCGAACCTGTGGCTTTGGTGTTATTAGCACCACACTCTAACTGACTGAGCTAACCGGCCCCCATCTATGTCTATGTCATGAAATTTCAGGAATTTGGCTTGAAAACACTGTACTTGTGAAACCACATTGAAGATTGCCAGGTCCAGCTGAATTATTTCAGTGCTGGCTCTCCATTTTGGTACACAAACTTCGGTGCAGAAGACTGGAAGCTGCAGAAGGGCCCAACTGTTATAAAGACCTGCACATACACAGTTTGTGTGAGGCATGATGAAATGGTATGATTAGCTCGTTCATTTCTACAAGAGAGCAAACAGCCCATAAACCCATTCCTGGACTCCTTTACAAAATTTAGATTACCAGTCCTGTAGCCAGAAGCAGTCTTCATTCAAAAAAACTAGTCCCTCAAATTGTGGGCATGTAATTAGACCAGTCACATATGCAGAAAGAACTCAATTTCTCAGAGTAACTGAAATTGCAGGAAATAGCCAAGGAGGGAGGCATGTCTCTAGGGTGTAAGCAGAAAGGAACAGTTGAATCTACCTAGACATTTAAATGTACTTACTGGTAACTGGGGGTTTTGTCAGTGTGGATAGGATTCATTTGCTGATGCACAGGAGTGTAATGCCATTTCAGATGCTCAGTGGTATCCTGTCAGACCTCCAGCTGATTTCATGGAAGAAGGAAAGTCCCCTACAGATCCTATATCATATATGCCAGCCACACACAACTGTATCACATATCTTAGCACATTTTAAACAACACTAGATGCCTGTGTTTAGGCAAGTTAATTCCCACCAATGTAATATTTTACTTGTTTCCTTGCATTAGATCAAAACTTTGGCATTGATAATTTTTTTCTTTGAAAAGACTAACCCAGGATGCATGAACCTCTGGCATTAATTTTTAATCCATTGTGGAAACCTTTGAAAATATTTTCATTGTGCAGCCAGATTTTCTGCTCACTATCCTGGCTGGATACAGATAAAAAAAAAATAATCAGCATCTCTCTTTGTTGCAGAAGGCTAAATTCTCTTTCCCACTGAGTAGTCTCATCACTGTCTTAACAGCTACCAGGGTTCACTCGAGAATGCATTTAAGGGAAACATCACATACAGAAAAATGCAGCTGACCTGCTGTTTGATGCTGCCTTCAGAAATGAATGGTGAATCTCTTTGACAAAAGGGCAAAAAATGCTGATGGCACTATTGTTAACAAATGAGGAGAATGGAAAAAACTATGGTGTCTCTTGGATTGAACTCCCTAACATTTTTCTTGATATGTGAACTTGCATAAAATAATTGCTAATTTGTGTTTTTCTTTTAAAAACAGCTATGTGAGTGCTTACATTTGATTTACTAGCCTAATTTGTGGTGACAGCAAGTGCTACTATCAGCTGTATTTACAGTAACTCCAATACATCAGCCAGAAACTTATAAATGTCAGCATTGCAGCTCCCTGTAATAGAAGAAGGTTTTACTGGTGAAAGACCACAGGCTAGTAACACAGCCCAGCATTTGCTGTTATACATCTAAGAGGGAACTGTAAACATACAGGTTACAGAGAATAGTGAATTCACTCAGCTAATAAAGGTAGTTAGAAATTCAAAGTTCATATAAAGAAATGTTGTTTTCCCCAGTGCTTTTGAAATTTCTCGCCAGTATTTTTTTCCATCTACTAAGAGGCATTAGCAACAATGTTTAAAAAGTGTTTTAATAGTGTTTACAGTTCAGCTGATCTGTTTTAATATCCACTTTTGAAGCCATTCAAATAAACATTATAAACATGTTTGTTATTAACATATGGTGCTGATACAAGAAGAAGACTTAATTCACTGTGTTATTTATGCAGCAAAATGTCCTAATGGTTCCCAGACTAAGATGAAAAGCTATTGTGGCACCATCCATGTATTAGATAATGTCTTGGCACTTTCTTTATTATACTGTTACAAATAAATATAATGATTAAAACAGGGTGGTGTCTGGTGCATTAAGATGCATTTTTGGTTTGCTGTGTTTCCAGACCAGATCCACCCTCTGCTGGCAGAAGGCTTCTTTACACACATCTGATTGAGAAATAGAGTTAATAAGCAGCACAGGAGCTGATTCAAAGCCCGTTGAAACTAATTGATGTGTTCTAATCAAGCTGACAGGTCCTTGTGGACATGCACTGGTGACATATAAAGTAGCAGTATCAAGGGACCTACCCTGCCATTAGATAAATAAATGAGCATGCTTTGGGGAGGCCTTACTGCAGAGAAAGAAAATCAATCTTCTCTCTCATATTGTTTTTATCTGCAGAACACTTCCATTATTTTCTCTCTAACTGTTTCCCTCCTTTTTTACCTTCCCATGCGAGATATCTCATCTCTCTGTCTTCTTGCCTTTCAGAAGAACAGAAATAAGCAGGTTCAAACCAGCTGTGAAGATGAATTTTCATTACATCTTGCAGCTATCCAACATAAATATTAAACGTGTGAAACAAGAAAAATTTTCATCGTGGCGGCATGCTAAAGACAGGGCAAACAAACAGGTAAACATCTGTGATAAGTTCGGGTGTCAAATGGCCCTGGTAACCACTTGTGCGAATACACGGACCCTGTAGTAAGTCGCAACGAAAGACATTCTTCACATTCAGAAATGAGCTAATATGGAAAGACATTTACCCAAAATCATAAAAGCTCTTTCATACACTTTATTCCATTCAAGCTGGTGCTGCCATGTCCTGATTTACATCAGGACCCCCTAAAGAGAATATTTCACGGTCTGCTTCCTGAGACCCAGGGATCACCTTCTGCTCGGCTGACTACCTCCCTGCAATGCACAGTCCTGTCCCAGGAGTCTTTCTGCCCTCGCCACCGTGCTGTAGAAGAGAACCAGACCCACCAGAGGCATGTAATGCAGAGTGAAGCCACCGTCCAGAAGGGTTTTAGGCCCCTGACTGGAGAACTGGAACCCAGGATGGTTGTTTGTTCCTCCTGGGTAAAAGGATATGTGTGCTGCCTAGAAGAAGGCAGAGAGGGAAGACAGATAATACCACTCTTACCAGAAACCTTCACTAGTATGGAAAGATACAGTGTGAATTAGCATTAAGCCAAAAGGGAGGGAGAAGAAGGTCAGGTGTTATCTATGATTCCCTTCAGCTTATGGATCCTAGACCTTTTCCCTTATCTGAAATCCTCAGCTCCACTAGTGTCAGCACTTCCAGGCTCACCACACCCCACCACGCAGGGCAGGGTCACAGCTGCACAGAGAGGAAATGCTTCCCCAAGGCTGAAGATGGGGAATATGTTTACCATGAAGATGTACTGCTACTTAGTGAAAGCTTCATTTAATTAGGTCAGAGAGCAACAGAAGTTGAGGTGGGACAACGCTGTATTTAAATGAGCTTGTAATTAGAGCAGAAGGTCTCCAGGGCCAGGACAGATAATTTGGTTGTTTTCATGTGCAGAAGCCTATGCTCTGTTGCTGCACCCAGTGTTAGTTGCAACCAGTTAATTACCACAACCAATCAGTTAACTAACGAAAGGATGTTGGCACATGATATCATCCCTTGTTTTACAAACATTTTCAAAAGCAAATAACTCCCCAAAGATCTTTTAAATCAAAATTCTGAACTTTGTGCTATTCCATGGAATATCAGCTGAATGCTCTTACAGATCTGAATTAGGAACTTACCTAAGTATATACAAGCCCCTGTTAGTTTCGGCAATTTAATTAAAATCATCCATATCTTTAGTTATTGCCTTCAACCACAAACCCCTCTTTTTCTTGTCAAACTGTATTCAGATAAAGCACGTTTCCTGCCCATTTGTTTATAGGTAGATCTGACTAGAATAAAAAAAATGCTCTTGAGGATGGCTGGCTGTTCAGCAAAATATAAACATATTGGGAGAATGTATGACTTTCATCAAATCTTGTCACTGAATTTTTTTTGAAGTACAGAACTATCTAATGACTTTTCACCAGAGAGTTAGAAAACAAGGAAAAATACTTGCTTTTAAAAAGAAACAAAATAGCAACTTTGACAATTTAATTACGAGAAAACACCTGAAATTTCTTGATTCTGTTCTAAAGAAAAATAGGATGTAACAGGATATCTTGAAAGGTATAAGAAAACAAGATTCTTTTCTTATAGGCATTTTATTATTTAAAATAATAAAATACTAAATTCCATGCTATCTGTAGAGCATTTAGGAGGAAAATGCAAATGCAAATGCAAATGAAAATGCAGAGGAAAATGAAAGCTGCAAAGTTAGGAAAAGAAGCAAGACAATTACTTGCTAATGTACTTGTCCTTAGCATTATTTATTGACAATATTTCTAAGGCTTTGAGTTTGTCTACAAGGGGCTAGAGAAACATACAGATCCAGAAATACGTTACATGTACCTTAGCGTCCTACAAGTTAAAGATCTAGTTTTAAATTATTTATTTCCAAAGTCACAAGAGAGGGACAGAGTGTGAGAAACGACGAGAGAACTCCAACGGAATAAAGGGAGTGACTAAACAACTGGCCTAAACTGGCCAACTGTCTTATAAGTATCTATACTCGGGTGAAATAAATTCACCTGTCCCAATCTGAGCCTCATCCCAATGATATCTGCATACACTCAATATAATGAATATGCTCTTTTCTTGGTAATAATAATAATAATAATTATTATTATTATTTTTATTATAGGAAGTGCCGTGCTGCAAGCAAATAGCTAATTACAAGAAGTACTCCTCCACTGCAAATAAAATTATCTTTGGATGGAAAATTTTCTATGCTAATGTTTCCACAAGAGCTTTAAAAATGGGTTTGGGTACAGTTTCACATTGAAAAATATATTCCAGATATTTAGAGGGTAATGATATCGTATTGCTGTATATGTCTATCTTCAGAAGAGTAAAACCATACACCATTATTATCTCCTTTTAAAATTTCCTTCTTACTTCTTTGTAAAAATTTCACCAATCTAACAACTCTTACAATTAGCACCAAGGCCTGAAAGTTCTCCCCTTCTCTCATCACTGATTTAAACAAAAACAGTGCTGACTGACAGTATACAGCTTGCTTTCCCTTCAGCCCTTCCTTGTTTTGCCTTCTAAGGTCAAAAGATGGACAAAGAAGATTTGTTTCTCTCTTTTGTAAGCAGTCAGGTATGCAGCCTTTTTGTGATGTAAATTCAAACTAGTAGTTACAGAAGTTATATTAGATAACAAAGAATAATTATGTCACCTAAAAACGCAGTGTCCAGAAGGCCCAAAAGAACATGTGGGTCTTGTTTCTTCTGCTCTGCCCTATGCACTTTTTTATCCCAAAGTAAGCTGTACTTCACTGAGATGCCTTCAATACCTCTGAGCAGCAGAAATGGGCTTGTTTCTTGCCCTCATGCATCACCTTATGTGTTTCAAACCTACCTGCTACCAAAAAGCAGAGGTATATATTTATATAGAGATGGTTTTTTTTCCTAACTCCTTCCCTCCTAGGCTGTTGCCACTCGAAGCTTTTGTTCCAGCAGCCCAAAGTGCAAACCAACTTCTGTATCCACACAACTACTCAAATCTGCTATTTGTCCATGCAGATCTTCACAGCTCTTAGTGAGAAGTGGCAAAGATTTTTCTGAATTCAGATGAAAAACCCTGGAGTATGGAGTAAGCTATCTTCAGAGTAAGATCTTCGAGATTAAAATTTCTATCCTTGGAAAAGTCCAAACTCGTTCATTATAGTTTGTCTCCTCAAATTATCCCAATATACAGATAGAACTATGAATGTGCTTAATTCATGCCTGGGGACTCAACTCAACTAAACTTAATCAGCTCAAAGACAATATCTAATCTGAGCTGGTTGTGTTAAATTTACTCTACAGTGACTAGAGGAAGATTCGTACTTCTACAGAGAGTTTTTTGTGGTCCCAAAAGAGTTATCTGATGTAGTTGGAATGAACTGCCATGCAGGGGTACCTCTTTTCGTTGACTGCAAAGAGAATCCCAACAAAACTAAGATAGACAATGAGCTTTCAGACAGATGAAGTTAAGTAAAATAAATTGTGGCAAGCAAGTGTTATAAAACAGCAGGTGGGCATAAGAAGCTGTGTTTGAATTTAGAGATCAGAGGGATCTGTCCTTCCCCCATTTCAAGAATACAGCCATACCGAGGGACCTACATAGATCTTTTGTGTGTGTGAGCACATGGGTGAAAAAGCATTGCACAACTAAAACAGGATCTGTGTTCCTTACTTCAGCATATACTTGCTGTGTTTGCTGTAAGGGCAATACATAAAATTACTCTTGCAGTTGCTCAGTACTTTCAATGTAAACTCTTTTTAAATGCAAAGTTTAATTAGATTTTCGTTCTACTTTCAGACAGATCTGTGTGTTAATTAAAGGCCTGGAGCGAAGCTGTATTTAAAAGTCTCATAAATCTCCTAGCAGAGCTGGGGTGATGATCTGCTCATCATGCAGGTGTTTTGGCCTGTACATTTCATGCAGAAACAATTTTCCATCACGCAATTTTTGCTTCCACTTCCTCCCCCTACTCCTCCTCTCTCCTCCTTCACTGCACACAAGCTTTCATTTAAGAGGAAGGTGGGCAGGCAGGCCAGTATATTCACATGGTAGATCCTTTACTGAAATGAAGTTGATCACAATATACTTTGATTAATTCCCTCCTACCTATTCCTGTAAACAGGACACACAGAAATTTATGTGCTATTATTCATATTATTTCACATTTTAAAATGCAGTATTTATTGAGAGTTTGTTTTATCCCCCAGTTTGCTGGCAGGTTTAAGATAATGGCTCTCTGTCAAGATCATTTTACCTTTGTCATTAAGGAAAAGCATAACAATCGAAATTAAGCTAATATCAATTCTGTTTTGATCTTTTAGCTCTGTGCTATTCATTAAGTGCTATATTGTGACTCTCAGATACAGTTCTATGGTGGTACAGTGATTTGGCGTCCAGAAACGGAGTCCAATGGCAAAACCTTTGCTGGTGAGTAGAGAAGGAGAGAGCAAGCACAGTGAAGACTTGATTATAGAGATATAAATTTGCCTTTCTGCATCGTGAGGTTTCTACCTGTCCTGAGTATTGATTCTGGCTTCTCCACTTGGCTCTTTCTGACTCTGCTTTTGGTTCATCTCCAAAGTACTCTCCAAAGATTTTGGGAGGAGATTTGTACATGACTGGAGGTAAAACTGGAAAATTTTTTTCCAATCTAGCTCTCCCTAGATGAATGGGAAGAGTATATGTACTGCATCATGCCTTCTTTAACTACAGAATAAATCATCCCGATGTTACAAGTGTGATCTGCGTGCATGAGTAAAGCAGTTCAGACACAGTTCGGTAACTGATGAACGCTTTCTACTTACATGCCATTTGTGAAAGTGGGTGATGAATCCATGCTGCCTTTGATGGCTGATCTCATGCACAAGTCCACAGTGGAGTGATTGTGACAATTCTGTCCATATGGCTTGTAGGTACAGATCTCAATTAGCTGCTGCTAGGTAATGCAGCTGAATGACCCCAAAGCACAGGAAGAATGCCAGTCAATTCACTTGCTCTGTGGAACATCATCTAGTTGGGTTCACTTTGAGACTTGAAGATATACCACCATTTATTTTAAACACAACTAACCTGAGCCTCACTGCTAGTGTCCCCTCACCATCTCTGGTCGTACGTGATCAGACTGGGGTCTCTCGAAGAAAGTATGCTGCATGCAACTTGCTGCTCTCTGTTATTTCCCTCCTTCTCCTACACCAGCCTTGCTGAGCTAGACCTTAGTATGGTCACCACCTGACTTCTGCATCCACTTGAAATGGGTTTTGCCTCTAAATTCCTAAATAATTTCCACTGTCATTTGCATTTATGCAGATAGAACTTTGATTGCTTTTATGTTTGTAACATGTGCTATGCAAATAGGATGCAAACAGAGATATAAATAATTGTTTGAAATTTTCCCATTACTTATCCAGTCCTAACAGCTATGAGCTAGTTTGTGTCAGTTATAAAACTTTAATAAGTTGGATAAAAGGTTATACGTACTTGCTAAGTGTAAACACCAATGGTGAACAAGTATTATTTAATATCATTAGCAGGGTTGTAACTAGAAGTGATAAGATTAAAGTAAGTAAGATAATAATTTTCAACTGTGTAGAATGTGTAAATTGTAAGCATCTCCCAGAGGCGGTATTTGGGTCATTTTAAATTACATTGGGCACAATAATTTTCTTAACTATACAGTCATGAATAAGCCTGAAATGGCATGGACATGAACCATGTAGTGTTAGACTGCATAAAAATAAACAGAAAAATAGATCATTCCTGGGAAGAGAAGGACTTTGTTACCCTCATGGAACTTTCTTGAGGTGTTAAATGAAACTTTGAATCAAGATCCCAGAATTTTGGGGTTGTCTTTGAACTTAAAAAGCAACAATAATAAATTGACATTGGTTTTGAGCCAATTCCCCAGCTTACCCAAAGAGTAGATGCAAGACTGCAATATGCTGAGGAAACATGATGCGTTTTCGGTTACTGAGGGTTAGGATTTCTATTGCTGCACCTGTGAAAGGGAGCATGTAGACACACCTTTCTGCGGATGAGATCACTCCAACAGTTTCACTTGCAGCTTGGAAAGAAAAGAGTGTAAGGAACACTATTCCAACCACATTGAAAATAAACTATGGGATCTGCTGACTTTCTGTACCCACCTGTGTGTGAATTCATTCATTACCACCAGACTTGAAAGTATTGGGGACGGGAGGTAACTTAAAGGGGAGAAGAGCCCAGCACAGAAATTGAAGTTTTTCTTTTCAAAGGAACTTGTTAAGAAAATAAAACTGACTTCAAAACAAAAATTGAAACTAAGTTCAGCATAACAACATAAAAATAGTAAAACTGGAAAGTATTTCCTTAGCACATTTGCTCTAACGCTTATTAAAGATATAAAATAAATCCAAGAAAAACAAATCCCAGGTGTAGAAGTGTGGTCAACCCATGATTTAGTTTAAATTTAAAATCTAAAATAAAACAGTCAACGTTCACCAATTTGATTTAGTTGTAGTCAGGCATTAAAAAAAAAAAAAAGAAAAAAGGAGAGAGGTCCTTAAAATTCTCCAAGAGAATCAAGTGCATGGCTAGAGAACTGAGAACAGCCCGGTAACAAGCTTTATAAAACAAGCACAAATGAAATAGGAAGACCTAAATACTCATAGCTTTTTGTGCCTGCAAATACACATGAGCTCTACTGTGCTTAGAATGGTGCCACATGCAGAGAGCTGTAAGGAGATTAAGGTAACATTTTCTTCCCCTATACAGGCTTGTCAAATCATCAGAGAGGCGAGGAAAGTGTTGACAGCAACCTGCTATTCCCTCTTCTGCCTAGAAGTCTGTGTGTGAGTAGCAAATAGCTACAGTCTTGAAGTGGGAAGAAAAGAGAAATACACGCTACCAATTACTGAGAAGAATGAGTAGCACTCCATCACATCATGGAGAAAGTAAAGAAAGTACAGGAAAGCTCATTTGAAGCTTTCCTGAAGCAAAGTCTCTACTATGCCATTTTTGGCGGGATGAAAGGGTACAACGGTGGCATATATACTATTTTTTATGTGGAGTGAATTGGAATATGCCCAAATAACTTGGCTTTGGTGAGGCCACACCTCGAGTACTGTGTCCAGGTTTGGGCCCCTCACTGCAAGAGGGACATTGAGGTGCTGGAGAAGGTACAGAGGTGGGCTGCCAAGCTAACAAAGGATTTGGAACATGTGTCACACGAGGAACAGCTGAGGGATCTGGGTCTGTTTAGCTTGGAGGAGACTGAGGGGAGACCTTATTGCTCTCTACAACTGCCTGAAGGGAGGTTGGTCTGTTCTCTCTAGTGACAAGTGACAGGACAAGGGGAAACGGCCTTAAGTTACACTGTGGGAGGTTCAGGTTGGATATTAGGAAGAATTTCTTTACTGAGAGAGTTGTCAGGCATTGGAACAGCCTGCCCAGGGAGGTGATTGAGTGACCATCCCTGGAGAGATGGATAAGAGACGAGTAGATGTTGTGCTGAAGGACATGGTTAAGTCGTGTTGATAGAGCTAGGGAAAAGGTTGGACTCGATGATCTTGAAGGTCTCTTCCAACTGAAACTGTTCTATGATTCTATAATTCTGTCAGGCTCAAGCCCAGCATGCCATGCTGTCACGGATTTATCTTTGACCACAAGTTACTGTTGTAAAAACCTAAGTCTGGGTGGACTGCAAGAGATCACCTAGTTCTGCCAGCCTTTCATTTGCTGAATCACCAGTTTAAGTATTTTCTTTCTGATCTTGTCTACCAGAAAAATTATAGTATACACCTCTTGAAAGTGTTGAAGACTGTGACAATTGTGAGGGATATGGTGGGAAAATTTGGGATGCCATTAAAAAAAAGTAAAGACAGGAAGTTGTTGAATGATAAAGATTTAAGTAAAAAATTAAAATAGATTCTTAAGAGCTGTGCAGAGGTGTGTCATTCAGAGATATGACATGAATGAGACTAATTTTTAAGCCTGGCAGAGCTGTCATCTATTTCCAAGTTTTCTGTACTTCAAGTTTTAAAGTGATTTTCAGGAAGTATTTGGGTAAATTGTTTGGAAATCATTAATAGTTTATTTTTTGTGGTCTATCTTTATTTCACAAGTTTACTTTCTTTCAAGACTAAAGGGGAAAAAAGGCTCCGCGAATCTATTTATGCAGAATTTTCAAGAAGGCTGTGAACAGTAATTGGTTTAGCCCAGAAGGGTGTCTATAGAGAAAAGGGATATCAGGGATGTATTAATCTTCATAATGACTCATGCATCCAGTCACATGATACAGGTCTACCGTTTTGTTATACAGTGTGTCCTCTAACCAAGTAGACACATAACCTTTGAATAACTCAGATTATCCATTTTATGTGATTTGTTGGAGGGAGATTCTACTGATATGACAATTGACTGCATATAAAAACGTGTTTTCTTGTCAGCTCTGTGTTTTTATTACAGTTATGCCCAAAGACTCAAATTTCTCAAACATTGGAATAACCTATTCAAAATATAAAGTTGGATCTCAGTGCATGCATATTGATGTAGTTCCAATAGAAGAGTTGCCTGAGGATATGCCAGTGGAGAACCTAACCTGGTATATGTAAACTAATAAAATGCTGCACTTATTTTTAATTCATTCTTTCTACTTTGTCTATTTGCTTTTGAGATGTCAGGACTGGATCCAAAAAGTAATGTGATCTAAAAATAAGGGTTTGGGCATCTAAGCTAAGATATGGGTGGGCTCATCTCCATCTTTCCCTACTTGGGTATTTGGTGACTGAGACATCAAATTTAGTAGCTTTTATTTCTCTCTATCTATAGAGAGAAATATTCCAATCTAAAGGACAATATAGCTTGTGATGCTTGTGTTCCTTTTGACAACCTAGGGAGAGAAGCCTGGAAGACTGAGATCAGGGCTTGTGTGTCTCAGCTAAGAAATTGAAACCATACTTTTGTGTGTAGATTCACATTTTTTTACCATCTTCAAGTTCCTCATTCCTGGATTCTACAAAATCTTGAAACTGAAATATTTTATGTGCTCATTACACTCCATAACTCAATGAAGGATGATGCAAAATGTAGACACAGTTACACTTCTTCCAGACATATATCCAGAGGACAAAACTCTGTCTTCTTTGTTCTGTTTTGTTTTGTTAATTATCTAATGGTTAGAGCATTGACTTAGAAAAAGACATCTAGGATCAGTACCTTCCTCAGAAGGTTTAGCCTACCTGTGTGGAATGAAATTTAATCCTCATAGAGAGGGAAAAGGGGAGTTTGAAGAAGGAAGTCTAAATGTGTGGTTAAATATTTTTGAGCTTTCCTTTAGGAAAGAGGAGATCTGTGCTTTTGCTGCTGCTCCAAGAAATGCTCAGTCATTGTATATAAAACAGTCATTGGTTAAAAAATGAAATAATCACAATAAGATAGACCAAGTTCCTATACATTCTGTAGATACCAGAAATACATTTTATCCTCCAGTCACTTAGTAAAACAATTAGATTCACCTTAATAATATGAGAATCACAGAATGACAGATTGTTAGGGGTTAGAAGGTACCTCAAAAGATCATCTAATCCAGCCCCCCTACCAGAGTAGGATCACCTACAGTAGATCGCACAGGAACGCGTCCAAGTGGGGTTTGAATGTCTCCAGAGAAGGAGACTCCACAACCTCCCTGGGCAGCCTGTTCCAGTGCTCTGTCACCCTCACAGTGAAAAAGTTTTTCCTAATATTTTTGTGGAACCTCCTACGCTCTAGCTAGAATAATTATATTCCAGCTAGAATAATTATAAAATAACCTAATGCCTTCAATGAGAAGACTAAAAGTCTAGATTCAAAATGGATGAGGAAATGTTCTTGCACTCTTATCTGTGTATATGGGCTCTTTAAAAAATGTGACTTTAGGGTGTGTTCTTCTGTTTAGTATTTTCTACTACCTTGTTCAGCTTTAGTTTTTTTCAGACTGTGCAAATCCTTCCCATTCAATGTAGGATGACAGTAAGCATAAGTGCCTAAAGGTATTAGATTTTAATTACCTTGCTGTGTTTTTTGTACTCAAATCTAGGGGTACCTACAACATAAGCATTATGGCATATAGCCATAAAAATGTATCTCTATTGCAGATAGCTCTGAATTTTTGAGGTCATGAACTGCTGGGATTTTGTGTCTTGTATTTTGTGCTGGATGTATTTTAAAATGCACAACTCCTTTGGCATTTGACTTTCTCTAAAAGCCTTGCTAATGCTTTCACTCACTTTATTATCTGCTTATTATATGATTTATTTCTGTCTGGTTCTCTTTATGTTGAGTTGAATTCAGAAACTGCTTTGGTGTAAGCTTAAGGAAGGCTGAAGTCAACATCTGCAGTCAGTGAGTAGGACTGATCTGCCCAAAGGCAGACACCTGCATCCCATGGGATTTATCTAATTTCAAAGTGGACATCTAATATACATGTCAGATGGCTTATCTACTATAAGAGTCTATTTATTCTCCTTTCATTATAAAAGGAGCACAAATGACTAAATCACTGTCATTCATATTGCAACTGGAAAACAAGTTTAAGAACTAAACAAGACATGGAGAAAGTAAAAAACAAAGCTGCAGATTATGTAGACTTGGAGAACTATTTGCCAGATAAACTACTTGCCAGGTAAAGGAGGCTTGCAAAATCCATCCCCATCAACATCTCCTAAGTCTTCCATTGCCAACACCTAATTCTTGACATAAAGATCCCATGTCAATAGCTAATTCTTTAGTTTGTTCTGTCTCCCTAAAAAGGTCTTTGCTTTCAAAGCAAAATTTCAAAGCAAAATTTCAAAGGTTATTACTATAACCAGTTGAAAACCATATAATTAGAAACCATTTCTGTTTCAAACTCCTTCTTAAAATCAATCAGAGACCACAGCGTTTATTTCCTGATGGACAAAGCACACATACCTCTGAGTTTTAAACACTCAAATCAGGACCCCTGGCAAGTCTGCCTCTACACTCACACTAGCAAGCAGAACGCATATTTATAAATATGACCTTTTTCCAAATGATATTGTTTCCTAATCTGAATGCCTCCCCCTCTCAGATGTGCCATTAGTAACCTAGGTCCATTTTCTAAACAATTCTTTGCATAGTGTAACCAAAGCAAAATTTTTGTTTCCAAGTAATTTATTTCAAAATCAGAACGTTCTTCTTTTGGTTTGACAATACTAAAATGTCCCTCTGCTCTACCACTTATAGTAAGACAAAATGGCTGAATTTTTAAGTAGAAGAGGAACAGAAGAATAAGACTTGTGTCCAGCCATTAACCTAAGCAGTAGAACTATACTTTCCTTTCCACTGTTTTCTTAGTGGGTCAGTAGCAGCCAGTGGAACAGTAACAAACCACTGGACAATGATGCCTTAAACCATTGCAGTTCTTTGATCTGTGAACACAAGCTAAATCTCTATCCCTAACATAACTATGTTTTTTATAGTAAGGTAATTAACAAGAATTTAAGAAAAAGGTGAAAAATTTCCTGGAGGTGACAAGCAGAGAGATTTTATCACTGCTTTCTCAGTGCAGAGGAATGAACTTCAGAATAAATATTAATGAAATATGTGCTCTCTGGCAATAGCAAGTTTGATGTTACTTCCCACATCAAACACTTGTTCCCAGCCATGCCGTACAGTCTATATTACTTTTTAAGGCAATGTAATGTACTCTTTGTTTATAGAGCTGAAAATGTCACAAAATGTTTCTAACCATTGTTTTATGAAATGAAACCATTCTTGAACAGGTGTTTTCTGTTGCTTAGGCTTGTGCTAAGTGTAATAAACAGAGTTTCTTAAAACTTTTATTTGTTCAGTCAAAATCATGTTAAGTACCAATGAATGTGATTGCTTGTGCTCTAATACCTTTTAATATTTTTATTTTCATTACTTTGGATGGCTAGTTTGTAATAATTATCATCTTTAGCTCATGAAAACCATCAGTACAGACTTTTCTTCAACCATACATATAATTAATTGATACTTTAACTATCTGAGCTCTCTCTATATGTTTCAAAGAGAGTGGCATGTTGTGACTTGTTCTCTGCTAAATTTAGGGAGCCATGTTGTCATTTAGAAGACTGTATGGAGAATGGTAAGTATATGACTAGGAAGCCACTGTTAGCTTGTAGTTATCACCTAATAACAAACATTTTCTTACTCTGTCTATGTTGTTGGCTAAAGCTGTATTTTTTTTTGTCCAGTAGTCTCTTAGACATTCTCTCTATATTTTCTTTTTATATTCTGAAAATAACTTATTAACAATAATTCAGATTTATTACTCTATGTACTCATCCATAATATGCATTCAACAACTGTGTTGATATTTAGGCTTTCAGTCATCCAAAACAGTAAAAAAATGCTTCTGGCCACCTCTGCCTCTGGTAATATTGTACTGGGTTTATGTGACAAATTTTGGTAACGGGGGATAGAGGGGTGACTTCTATAAGAAGCTGCTAGAAGCTTTCCCTATGTCCCACAGAGCTAGTGCCAGCCAGCTCCAAGGTAAACCCACTGCTGGTCAAGGCTGAGCTCACCGGGGACAGTGATAGTGCCTGTAGGACAAAATAGTTAACAAGGGGGAAGAAAAACACCCTGCAAATTGCAGCTGGAGAGAGGAGTGAAAATATGTAAGAGAAACAATTCTGCAGACACCAAGGTCAATGAAGAAGGAGGGGAAAGAGGTGCTTCAGGCGCTCAAGCAATGATTTCCCTGCAGTCCATGGTGAAGACCATGGTGAGGCAGGCTGTCCCTCTGCACCCTGTGGGGGTTAGCAGTGGAGCACATACCCACCTGCAGCCCATGGAGGACCCCATGCTGGAGCAGGAGGATGTATCTGAAGGAGGCTGTGCCCCATGGAGACCCTGTGCTGGAGGAGGCTCCTGGAAGGACCTGTGGACCTGTGGAAAGAGGAGCCCATGCTTGAGCAGGTTTGCTGGCATGTCTTGTGACTCCATGGAGAATCCACACTGGAGCAGTCTGTTCCTGAGGAACTGCAGCCTATGGGAAGCACTCATGCTGGAGAAGTTTGTGGAGGACTATCTCCAATAGGAGGGATCTCATGCTGGAGCAGGGAAAGAACGTGAGAAGTCCGCCCTCTGAGGATGAAGGAGTGGTGGAGATGACGAGTGACAAATTGACCACAATCCCCATCTCCCAATTTCCTGTGTTTCTGGCAGGAAGGAGCTAGACAAATCAGGAGTGAAGTTGAGCCTGGGAAGAGTGGAGGGGTAAGGGGAAAGTGTTTTAAGACTTAGATTTTATTTCTCGTTATCCTGCTCTGAATTGATTGATAAGAAATTAAGTTAATTTTCCTAAGTCAATTCTTATTTGCCCTTTGTGCTAGCTGTTGAGTGATGTCCCTGTCCTTATCTCAACCCACAAGTCTTTATATTTTCTTTCACCTGTCCAACTCAGGAGAGGAGTGATAGAGTGACTTTGGTGGACACCTGACATCCAGCCACCACGAGTATAATTTGACAATGTTCTGGCTTTAATGGAAATATGACTTACACAGTTTCCATCCCACTGCCTTCCAACTCCTAATCTAATCAGTGTTACTGTTCTTCCTCCCTTCAAGTTGTTTTGACCCAGATGACTGTGGACTATGCAGTAAATGTAGTAATTTAAAAGTAACCTTTTCCTGACCTCTGAAATAGAAAAAGGTCTTTCTTTAACCTGGCTCATTTCATTGAGTCTATTTGCTGCTTGACCCCTCAAACGGCTGCAGTGGTAAAACAGAATAGTAAAGAGCTATTGAATAGAGGCCATCAGAGGCAGGAAGGAGGCATGAAATCCATCAACTGGTCTCATTTATTTGAGTGCCAGTATCATGAAACTATGGTCTCAGTCTAACTCCTGAGGTAAATTGAATTGTTCCTGCTTGTAACAAAGTATATTAACCTTTATAATTCTGATTTTCATTGTAGTGTTTTGTCTTCCCTTGAAACCCATCATATCATTCCTAAAGTAGATACAGCAAAAAAGAAGAAGGATGTCAATAGAAAAGTGGCGTAAGAGGTGAGAACTCAAGTTCAAATTTTTGCTCTGTCACAAGTGTCCCACTCACTTTGAGGCAAGCTGAAATTGGCTCCTTAATTCTGAAATAATTTCTTTCCATTGGGTGAGGTACATTTAGGGTGATGGTAAATTGATCTGCTGACTACATGATGCTGAAAGGAGAACTTTTTCAGTCTTCCTAACTAGCTGGGTAAGCTTTTTTGCAGTTTTAGCTGCATAAGGGACTTAGACTCGCATAAGAGAAGAAGCAGAAATAACGAGCTGCTAGAGAAGGTGGAAGAGGACCACATCTTCGGCAGTAAAATAACATCAAATTAGCTTTCCAATTGCTCATTGATAAAATAGGAGTAATAACACTTTCCTTTCTGTATAATTATGATGATAAACATATTAAGATTCATGATGTCTTCATATATATCAGTTACAGGAGCCAGACAGTATCTGAAATATATTTGAATGCTGCAACTGATAAAGACATTAAATTATGGTTTTCTATGATTTTATACTTCATGGTGCAACTTCTGACTTATCCAAAGAATTGAAAAGAGCCTTCCCATCTAACTTTTCCTGTCCAGTTCCTTGTAATTTTAGCAGTTGTAAATTACGATGCAGGATAAGGACAAGAAAAAAATCAGTCCTAGAGAATTTAAGACATGTTCCCAGGTAGTAGTGAACCAAGAGTAAACCAATGTTTTGAAATTTAACTGCATGATTGTCTCTTTCCAATGGGATTGTTTAAATCTATGTCTATTTTCCCTAAGAATTTTGTTATTTAACTTCATCTGTGCAGCACTGGTATTTCAGAGACTAGACTGTGACAGGAAGGATACAGTGGCTGAAACTTGTTTCCTGTTATCTTGAGAATCTATTCCTCCACAGATCGACTTCTTTGACTGCCCATGCCTTCTGCTGCTGTACAGGCTGAGAAGGTGGCACTTGGTGACGTGTTTCTTTACTCTGGGGGAGTCATGCGCTGAGGACTCTATAGTCTTGGTTATCTGTGCCTTTGAAAACATGATGCAGAGAGACAATGTATAAAATCAGATTCCATGGTGGAGGTATTTATGTAATTCTAGATCCCATCACATTACTGCACCCTTTTAACTTTGATTATTTTAATTCACACTAAATTTCTGCAAACTAAACTTGCTGGTGAGAGAGTTTCAAGATTTACTTCAGAGCAAGTATGTAAATGTGAACTACTAAAAGTCAATTTTTTCTACTTGTTAGCATTACAAGTGGATGTTTTCTCTCTACTCTTTTTTTATTTTTTTTTCATTATTTAGTTACATTAAGAATACTTTTGGCAGAATATCTTCTGTAGATACATTAGAGTCCTTGAGAGAAATGCCTGGAAAATTAGTTCCATGTACATTTTAGGAAATCTTGCTAACAGCTGCATTTTTCCATTAGAAATGGTTTCAAAGGCTACATAAAAAAAAAAAAAAAGACCAAAGCCAAATGAGGCAAAGTTTAAGTGAGAAAACATGTGTGCAATACTAAGCCATGAAAAAGGAACAGTCAGAGAAATCCAAACTTTTCTTTGCAGCACTTTTTAGAAAAAAAGTATTAGAAAGTATAGGTGAAATCTTCATTTGGTGTAAATGTGTGCAGCTCTGCTGCAATCAATGAAACTTCCTTTAAATAGTTCGACTTGGGATCTGGCCAGCTTTAAAATTTCCAAATGTATATCAAAGAGCTGCAAATACTTTAAAACAAACTGATTAAATTAATTTCCTGTTTAGCCCTACTTGGAATTAACTGCTTAGATGTGTACTTAGAACTGCACTTTAAAAATATTTAAATAAAATATACTAGAAAACATTTAATAATAACATATACTATTCAAAGAGAAAAGAATTAATTTATGCTTAATATCTGCTGTTTCGTCCAGCCTACTCTGCCTTGATTTCTGATGAATGAAGAAAGCCTGAACACTTTATTTTCTGTATTTATTTTGAATCTGCTTCTTTCTGCCTGGCGCTCTGCAGCTGGAGAACTGGGATCATGGTGACATCATCAGGGACAGCACTTGGAACTCTTCACAGGGAAAAAAAAGTTGTTCAAATTATAAGTGATTTTCTGACATGAGGTTAAGAGAGAATGTAAATCAATTTGTAATTTGGCCCCAAGACTGCACAAAGACAGATTCTTAAAGCACAGCCTCATTTGTCACACCTTCAAGTACAAAAAAAGTCTCTGTTTAAAAGCTTTTTCTTCCCTTTGATTCATTTATATGAGCACAGTCAAAATTACTTTATAAAAAGGGAGGATTCTCTCCTCAATTATTATCTAGGAGGCAGGATATAAGCTCCATATGCAGGAATAAAGTGAATCCACTGCCATTTCTCTCCCAATGGCAGCAAAAGGAGGCTTGTGTAGCAACCAAGGCCACGGTCGTTGAGTAGCAGCCGAATTTTGATTTTTTTTCTTTTTATTATTCAGACTTTATTGGCTCATTTAGACTCACCTTGGGACATTAATTAGAGCAGGTAAAACTTTTGCTAACCTGTTTTAAATGTATTCAGAGGGATTTTTTCAGATTTTTTTTTTACTAACTGAAAAAATAGGAAGTTTTGCAGTAGGAAGAGAACAATGAAATCAAAGATGTGTAGTTCTTTATATTGTTTGAAAACTATGCTGCTCGCTCACCTTGATTTTTTCCTCTCTTCTAACCTCTCATCTTCCTGTCTCTAGTTCACTCTGTTTTTCTTGGTTGTCTCTATATTCTTTATACAATATTTCCTTCTCCTGGAAAATCTCAGTGCTGAGGATTTTGCACCATTTACCATCTCCCAAACTAATCAGCAGCTAACTTAAGGCGTTACTTGAAGTGTTATCCCAAAACTAAGCTTTTTACTTAATCTTCGCAAAGCCTGGAATCTCCAAATCCTGGGAAATTTGCATATTTGCATATAGATTTCCACTAGGTTAAATGTTCTATATTTAATTCAAATTCAGTCAAGAAGACTGAGAGGAGAAGAAGAAAAAAAAACTTGTAAAAGTGTAAACTACAAAACTGCATTTAGTAATTTCATCTCCCTGGTGGCCCTGGTGGCCCTGATGGCCCACCAACAGGGCTGTGAATCCTTTGTGATACTAAAAGATTTCATGGTGGATGGTGCAGGAGCCTTAATGTCTGGGGAATCGGTGAGCAGGAGAATCTGGAAGCCAGAGTCAGGACGTCTTTGGCCATGCGCCTAGTAGACTTCCCAGGAGATGGGAGTTTCTGGCAGGGTTGCCTTCGGCGGATAGCTTTACAGAAAGCTGAACAAAATTCCATCCAAAATCCACCTGGTGGTGATCAAAATCGATTTGCTATAGTAAAACATCTTGGATATTTTCTGAGGGAAATAACTTAAATGCATCCCCGCCTTGTCCCCAGGACATTGGCTCTGTGTTGGAGCATTCTGGTAGTTTAGTGGGAAGGTGTGTGTGTGAGTGCAGGTCTCAGAGGCTAGAAGAGCCATGGCTGGCCCCAGCATTGTGGGGCTGCAGGCATGGGAACATTGCTTCCTTTCCTCTCCTCCTTCTCTGCCCCTGACTGACTTGGCAGGAGAGAGTCAGCAGGGAAGAGATACTCATCAGGAGCTATTTCAGGTTGCCTCATGGCAATTAGGTCAGGAAGAAAAAAGAAAAGGGGAGGGAAAATTAGTATGGTTGATGGTAGCACGGGAGGGCTCAGTTTGACATGACAGGCTTCAGAGAAGGCAACCAATAAATTGACGTTGTAATAACAAGTAAGAGTAGCCTTACACTTTCCCTGAAGAGGAATTCTGACTGTTGTCTAACCCAAACAAAGTTACTCTTGTCTGTTGCTTGAGAAGTCCTCAAAACCCATCAGAAGTAAGGCGGATGAGATGATCTCCTGTCTGCCTCAGGACATTCACTGGTGTGTCTGCTTGTTTTCTTGTTTTCCTCTAGAAGCTGAGTTACACTGTAGGGCTTGATCAGCCAAAGGGATGATATGGAACTGCATGTAGGGACAGGTGGTAGAGAAGGAACAGGGACACAGGAGCAGAAATCCTCTCCTTTTCCTCTTCATTCATGGCTGTTTAACATGGTAACAAATGAAGTTCATGCAGGCACCCTCGGGTTTTATTTTTACTACACTCTGAAGGTGGTCCTGAGATACATAATAACCCAAAAATAAATGCCCTGAATATCAAACTGATATCCTTGATGAAACTAGAAATAGAGAAAATGCAACTGCCTGTCTTCATCCTCTTGAAGATAAGACCGGCTTAACAATAGACATTATCAAAGCTCTGGAGCATCTATACTCAGAAAATAGAATATACTGAAATAATTTGTCCAAAGCAACTTGTCCAACAGTTTAGGCTAAGTTTCTTAACATATTCCAGCAAATAAATATTTTGTTAAAAAAAAATAATGGAATCTACTTTTGCAATCTCTGCAATAGTCTGAAATTCTCCTGGGCCTGTTAAAATCATCTGTGCTTTTTTTATGGCGCAAAATTACTGAAGAAGGGTCAGGGGCCTAGCTCAAAGGATTCTTGCCAGGACAGAATTTGGCTCACTGCATTATGATTAAAACATTTATCTCTTCTTTATGGAGTTCATTCTCCCGAAAACAAGCTGTTCTGCTACATTTTTTATTTCTCTATAGCTACAGTATCGCAGATGTATAGTATCAAATAATTTCATTATTGTTTTATGTTACCTATATAACTAAAATTCATCTTTATTCATGCACCTTAAGAATTTTGAAGTCAGAAAGAATCATAGAACAGTTTGTGTTGGAAGGAATCTTAAAAGATCATCTAGTTCCAACCTCCTCTGCCATGGGCAGGGACAACTTCCACTAGATGAGGTTGCTCACTAGCAGTCCTAATCATATCTTTTTAGACAGTATTATGTTATTCTCAGAGCAAGTCATTAAGCGTCATAGTGTGAAGACTTTAAGGCTTTACTCAGTAAATTTAGGTAAAAGCCATCAAATCTAATTGAAATTTCATCTATGATGACAGATTATTCTGTTTCCTTGAAGGAACACACAAACATAAATATTTATCTCTAGAAGCTTTTATCTGATCATTTTCAGCGTAGTAATAAAGCAGAGGCTTGTATTCTCAGTGAGTTAAAGTCTACTTACATAGTTAGGAAATGTACTTATAAAAGCTAGAAATCACCAAGGGATGTATTTCAGTACTTTTCCAATATCTCAGCCATTCTGCAAACACATCACCCAGAACCACTGCAGTTAACAAGAGAGACACCTCTTTTTTCCAGAGTTCAGCATTCATCATGACATGCATTGAGATGCTGCCAGGGCCGCCAGGGTTTAGCAGCCTGTCCTACGTGCTGGCATAATTCTGTTATTGATTTCTGCTGTGCTGAGCTATCAAGTGCTAATTTCACATTGCATTTCAAGGACGGCACAGCAAGTAGGGACACTGTAGCACAGAAGGGACACAAATTGAGAGAACACATTTAATTTACTGCACATTATGATACACTGTCTGGAACTGGGGTCTCTGAAGGGGCCACATCACTCTGATGCCATCCCAAAACTGAAAACAGCTGAATGATCGAAGAGTAGTGGAAAGAGGTGAAGTGAGGCTTAATGTGTGATGTTAGGTGGGAAGACCCTTACTCTTCCTAGGTCCCCTCAAAAATCTGACCTTCAGCTAAGTCAGCCAGAATATTCAAGGTGTAATTTTCTTTTGTTGAAAAGCCAAGGGGGCAGTGACTCACTGGGGACGAGGGGCATTCTGGCCAGGATTTTTTTTTGTTTTCTTCCCAAAGTGTGAGCTTTTGGTGATGCATATACACTATGTTCACAACACAGAGATTTAGGAAAGGGCTGAAGTCATGACATCCAGGGCCGTAGGCAGTGTTTCCAGGAAGCTGACTGTCTGAGGTCTGGTTCAGGCAACCATTTCAACACTATTGCAGTTGGAACATTGGACCGAAGACACTCTGTGAGACACTCTGGAGAACTCTGTGACAGAGTTCCTATCTTTGTATTTCTCATTTCACATAGTCAAACTGGTGTAAGAAATGCTGCTATGGTAAAGATACCCTGGGTAGTGTTTCCAAGTGACATGGAACATGGCGGTTTGAAGCAGCTGCAGTTTGAGCTGGTAGGTGTTAAACAACACAGATGTTGCTCTCTCTGCCTCTGTCCCCTTTGTCACTGCTTTTTTTATCTTCCATTGCAAAGAAGATACCTCCAAGTTTTAAAGCCAATCCAAAGCTTCTTTCAAACAGATACAAGAACACCTGGTATCAAGAACAAAACTCTTTCTTCTGCAAAACTGGAAAGTGTTCAAAAAGGAATTCTGTCTCTTCAAGAAAATGAATGCTGTCAGATTTTTATTTGAATATTGCTGATGCAGAGACTCCAGACTTCTTTAAAAATAAGGCAAACACAAATAGCAAGATACCTACAACAATGAACTTCTGGAATTTTTTAGATTTGTGTGAAAAAAAAAATTATGAAGTAACTTTGAGGACATTTATAACAGTGTCATTCTGTACAGTCAAATGTGCAGTCCGTAGAATCTCGTGGAATCTGACATCAGCTATAATGAGGATCAGCAGTTGAAAAAATAGTGTTAGAAAATAGTGCATAGTAAATTAAGAGTAGAAAAAGCTGTGAGATTTTGCCAGACTATAAAGCAGAGGCAGACCAGTATCAAAGTAAAATCACAGGAATAGTTAACAAAACACAGGAAAAGATTAAAAAGACTACAAGGGGAAGCAACATGGAAGACAACAGGTGTGGAAAAAACCCATATATTATGCAATGTCTAGACTTTGTACAAAGCTCAAGAAACAAAAAAGCAAACAAATTTGCAAAAGAACACAAACTACTTGTAAGAATGAGTGACAGATATATAGTTAGCCAGGATACAAACTTGAACATAATTGAAATCTTGATTACTTGTAAGATGGGTATTGGCAATGCAGTTATAACAATGGCTGGGGTTATATTAAAGGTTATGCCTATTTCTCTTCATTAACTATAAATGGATTCTAGACGACCAGTTCAGATGAAAATATATTTGAGATATAGTGAGGTAAGGTGTATTTACCTCCCAGAAGTCCCTAAAAGAGGTGCCATGTACAAATTGTGAAAAGCTCATGAAAACAACAAAAAAAAAGTAGAAAAATAGAACTTGAAGGAAAAGAGATTAAGACATACATAGCAAGGAAAAGAAAAATTTCCTGGAGATGAAAAGTGTTGTAGAGAAAATTACAAGCTAAAAATATTAACTTTGTTAAAGAACATGAATGAAACGTAGGTAGGTACATTTAATGAAACTGTCATTCTTCTGTCCAGGACTGGCACAAATTTGTTTGTATTTACTGAAGAAAAAAATGCAGACTGTTTTTACATTCTTATTCTCACCATCAAGAAATATCATTATCACAGAAAATTGCTCTCAGATATGTAATCTCATAAGAGCAGTATCTGTTGTATATGACATCTCTGCTATAATAAAGAAAGGCAAAGGGTTACAAATAGATTGCTACTAGATTAAATGTTCTGAAAAAATGTGTGCTTTAGGCATATTATGTAGAACCTAAGAATCATAGAATCATAGAGTCATTAAGGTTGCAAAAGACCTCTAAGATCACCAAGTCCAGCTGTCAACACAACACACTCAAAGTCTTTTTGTATCATGAAAAAATGATGTTGAATTGGCCGGTTAGCTCATTCAGTTGAACGTGGCGCTAACACTGCTAAGGTCGCGGGTTCGATTCCCGTTCGGTCCCCATGTGTTGCCTGATCTAGTCAAGAGGTGGTGTCCCTGGTGGCAGGGAGGCTGGATTAAAATGATCTCTAAGGTCCCTTCCAGCTTAGGCCATTCTGTGATGATTCTATGAATTTTTCAAAAGGATTTTTGGAAATACGGAAAAACCTAATAGGCAAGGAATAGTGGTCTTCCCCTGAACCTAGAAATGCGATTTCATAACAGAGCATATAGGTAATATTGAATTAACAATTCCTCCCAATGAAAAGGGGGACATCCTGTTCCTATTTCCCACCTCATAACCCTCTTAATCCTCCCTTCCCTTCCCCGCTCTTCACTGATCTACACTCCTGCCAATGCTGTGGTGCCTGACCTAGAACTCATCTGACGGGAAAACTAAATTAACAAAGGAAAACAGAGATAGTATCTTGACATGTTAGTAAATCGACTTAGATATCATAATCAAGCATATGCCAAAAGCATACTAGATAAGAGGAGGAGCTAGTAATAGAGACTGAAAGTTGGACTGCCTCCAGACATAGCACACCATGCTGAGAACTCAGCAAGTGTGAATTGGTGTAAGCAAATTGAGACAGCAAATGCAAAATGTGTATTCTGATAAACGTTCACATGACTTCAATCCCTTCCTAGCCACAAGACAATATCTATGAGCATAACAACAGTGGACAGACACCAAAATTGTCATATCTAGTGAAGATAAGCATATTTTCTGGAAGGTTGCATTCTTGGTGAGGGCCAGCCTGTAGAAAAAATAGTAGATATCTTGAGCTCCCTCCAGAAGCAGACAAAAGAGAGATGGCTGCAGAAGAGCCACAGAGCCAGACAACAACATGGGAAAATGCTGACTAGAGCACTAGAATAACCAAAGCCTGCAACCATCTCTCTTCAGATATTTACAAGGCAAGGAAACCAGACTAGGGACTGATAAAGAGTTGACATGCAGTATAACAGATGGGGTATTTTTTTCCCTCTGGAAAGGGAAGATTTAAAGCTAGCCACAGATGCAATAAGAGAATAGATTTTATTGATCTAAACTAGTGGCACTAACAGCCAAACTAAGTGATGTGAACAAATCTCTCTTCTTCCCTCTTCTCTCACAAGTAGTCTCATCTTTTATCTGTTTATTTCCACTTTAATACTGTGACACCTATGTTTTAAAATTTGGCTCAGAGTTTTCTCAAGTGGCCTCAAAGTATCCTACGGGCATACCTGCTCTAATCTAAACAGGGTTTAGGGACAGAACTGAGTAATGGCCCCAAACCCTCCTTACAGGGACACAGCATAAACCTCGGCACAGTTTTAGAGTGAGCAATTTCTGTGTACACCTTGGGATTTAAGAACAGTGGGGGTTATCTGGGTGTCAGGGGAAAGATAAGAGATTGTGGTTGAATGGCAACAAACCTGCCAAGGCGGTTGTCATTAAGGCAGGATAATATGCCTCAGCTTTTTTGTTTCACTAACATAGACTTCAGCCATAATTTCCTCACGCACTATTCAGAGGTGTGGGTTTATGCCTGTGTACCTGAAGCTGTCACATAAAAGAGATACATACTTTTAAAGGTGACATTATAACTTGTAGAAAAAGGTGGTGCATGAGTACCACTGCAAAGTTATCATACCTGTGTGGAACAAGAAACGTGGGGTAATACACTGCATGGGGTTGGTAACCTGTAACGACTTTGATATGCAGACAGTCAGGAAGATGTTTGAGGGATTACCCTCCTTTGCATCCTGATGAAATGCAACGAAATTTGCATGTGTTTCTGAAAAGTAAGAGGTAAAAAAAGAGGGTCTTAACCCAGAGCTTTGCAGATCTCACATGAAATCATTCGGCATGAACTAGATGCTTTTCTATCTTTGGAAAAACAGGTCCTTAAAAAAAAAAAGAAAAAAGAAAAAAAAGAATCTTTTAATTTCTCTCTCCTAGGCCTTAAGATTACAGCTACTCTTGCCATTGCTTTTCATGAGATGCTCTTTCTTCTCTCTTTACTTTGTAGATGATTCTTAGCTCAGTCAGTTGAGCATGGCGCTAACAACACTAAGGTCGCAGGTTCGATTCCCGTTCAGTCCCCATGTGTTGCCTGATCTAGTCGAGAGGTGGCGTCCCTGGCGGCAGGGAGGCTGGATTAAAATGATCTCTAAGGTCCCTTCGAGCCTAGGCCATTCTATGATTCTATGATTCTTTCTCTTCTGTCTAGTACCTGTTCTTCTGTTGCTTTTGGCAGTTTTTGACTCTCAACTAAATCAAATAATTTCAATATTTTCTGAAAATCTGGAGGATTTTCAATTCCTGTTGTCTGCTGGAGGTAGAAGAGATCATCCGCTTCTTAGAGCCTTTGGCAGTTTTACTGTTCTGTACTTTGAACAGATGATCGACACCTCCTGGAAAGAACAACTTCCTAAATCTGGAGGATGTAGCTTTTCATATTCTACTTATCTGTCTAGTTACATTTAATATTGTATCAATATGTCAACATTAACTATAAATGCTTCAAGACAGGATTTTGACAAGTACATGACTTATGGCAAACTGACATCTAGAAAGTTTCAGCTGCTGAGTAAAGATTATCTGGAATGGGTAACAATGAGCATCTGTTACTTTTTACTTCATTTTTGTCAACACTCTACATTGGTTTTGTTTTTCCGAATTAAAAAAAAAAAAGTAATTTTCCATAAAGGGCTGCAAGTCATTGTGTCAAGTTGTGTCACTTACATGACATAAATGGTATAAAGTGAACACAGATATTTTGAAATGTAACATTGTCATTGAAAATGTAACTAAACCAGAGTTTCACAAAAAGCAGCACTGAAGACTCTCTTACTTTCAAGAGAGGTAGCTTTCCAAAGCTTTTCTCCTCCTTGTGTTCAGTAGTGTATGTTACAGAGATATTGCACGCTGCAGAAATGCATTCTCTGCATATTTAGGAGTTGCTGGTGGTACATTGGGTTTATCTGCAGGATTTACATTACAGTTCAGAAAACTGCAAACCTTTGAATTACGACATGGCAAGCACATGCACTATTCGGGCTTAGAGTTTTTGCTAGTCTGCAAGCAAACTCTTATATCAGCATAAGCAAACATACACACATTCCAAATGCTTCTGATCTAAGATGGATATGCGCATCCTCAGGAATCGAAAGCATTCAGTATTTTTCATTAGCATGCTCATAAACTTGATGAATACTTTACAGGATCAAGTTGGACAGATATTAGGATTCTTTATGTTCCTATTATAATTAGCTTTTAAATATGTTTATGAAATTATGAGCTTGATTACTAGACAACTGCTTTGAAATAGCAAACCCTGGTAAGAAATTTTTACTAGTTCAACACAGCCTTCCGTTGAGTATTAATATGAAGAAATCATTTTTAGGCAAATTGTACTGACTGCACATTTCACAAGAAGTAATGGCCAGTAAGGGAGCTTTCTAGTGGGTTGTGTTTGGGTCTGTAACTGGTTTGTTAAAGTTCTGCAGAAAATACAGAAATGTCCTTTGTGAAATGTGTGAAGACAACTTACTTCCACTGGCATTTGGATACTCACATAAATAGTTCAGTTTTATAGAGAAATCTGCATCACCAGGTGATGTGCTCATAAGAGAAAAGCATACAGCACTACAAACCAATAGATCAACCTAAAGTCTAAAGCTTGAAGCTGATAGTAAGATCACATCAGGAATAGGGAACATTGATACTTGATACCTTTAGCGTATCTTCCAGTTGCACATGCACTAAATCAATAAGAAACTAACAGTTGATTCAGACATTTTTGAGTCAGCTATAACCTGTGGTTTGTGTGACATAGAAGAAAGGTGGAGCTCTTCTTTGATTAAAAGTCTAGAAATCTAGAGAATAAGTAAAACCATGAACAGGATCTCACCCCTCAACCCCATTCATTGTCCCTCTTTCCTTGCATAGAGCACTGGATCTTTTCTGATCCCTATATGTGAGCTGATTCAATTCAGTAATAACAAATAAACTAGAAAATAAAACAAATTGATGAAATGTTGAGAGTAGGAGTAAAACACATCAGAAGAGGAGAGTTTCTTGAGGTGTATGTATCATGAAATTGATTCATTAGTCATAGGTACCCCAGTGAGAAGGAACTTTTTGAAGATAAGGGCATACAAGGGGCTATTATTGCTCAACTCTCCTCCTATTGTATTGCAATGGGAGCACAGCGAGCAGTCTGTTCTACCACCACTGACCAGGACCACAAACAAGGAAAATGGGAGCACTTTCTCAAGAACGCCACATCCCCATGGCTTTTAATGGACTTTTCACATCCATCACAAAACAAAACTGCGTTTTCTTTGAATGTAAAACTGAACTCATGCCTGGAGGACTGAAAATTTTTCATTTAAAAAAGACAGTTGCACAGGTGCTGCAGAAGCATGTGACAGAGCCCAGGCTTGTGATCTGTTTTTCTAGCACGCCATACTGAATATAACTCCAGGGTTGCTTTTTCTTCATGTGAGTACAGTGAAAGTCTGGAATTTTGCATCAGCTACACTGTATCAAAAAATGGAAAACACCTCACCATCATTTCCAGAACATTTTGGTACTAGTTGATTGTTCGACTCTCGATGAATTATATTTTTCTGTGCTCCTGTAAATGAGGGTTTTGTAGACCTTTCGAGGAAACCCTTGGAAATTAGTATTTCTTAGTAATTTTCTTCTAAGAGGTATCTCTCCTTCCATTTCAATCTCTATGTTTCTCTTCAGCAGTGAGAGCACTATTTAGACAGGAAAGGGAAATTAACAATAAAATGAAATCTCTGCCTGGCCAGGATATTTCTCAAAGAAAAGCTGTCTTCATTGCATCTTTTATTATTTCCAGACATAGAACTGTAGAGATTTTTAGAAGTAAAAAACAAACAAGCTGCAACTGTGCCTTTTAAAAATATTTGAACTGTATTACAAGCTTTTCTGAAAAGAAATAAATAACAATGACCTCTAAAATTCATCACAATGGAGTAAAGTGGCTGCACCCATGAATGCCTTACATAGATACACTGTTCCTCAAGGCATTCAGTGTCATTTGAAAAGGGAAAGCAGCCTCTGATATCCAAAATAAATAGCAACATAATGACTCATGTACTTTTGGGACATTCAAGGATGGCTCAGTTGTTTGAATAATCATGAATGAGTATCTTCCATTAAAAAATAATACCGATCACAAACTTGCAATGAGCCACCTATTCAGAATATAAGTAGAGCTTTGCTAAAATGTTGAGTCAATGTGTCATCTCAGCACAATTCTAATATTTCCTTAGTGCAAATTAGGATTTATTTTCTTGAATATTAACAAAAATCTCAGTTTGTTTCCTAGTTAGGATTTTTTTCTCTGAGATTACCAAATTTCTTCTGTTTTGACAACAATTACAAAATAAATTCAATAAGTTACAAACAAATTAAATATGTTCAGTTATCTTCTTTGTTTCCCTAATCATTGTCTTCTTTTCTCCCTAGGGCAGCAATACTTTAATTTGAAAGAAATTATGGTATCTCAAGATTAATGTTTCATTCCTTCCAAAACAACATAAAACTGCTTTTGTTTACAGTTTTTAGATTAGTTATCTTTCTCATTTTATAGAGTTATTTATTTTTTCACAGTTTATTGGCATGGTTGCAAATCAGCTGATTTTAAAGGTTTTTTTTTTAATTGAAAATTTCTTTGCTGAAAAGCAACAAAGGATTCTTTTTTTGAGGAAGAAATTAGCATGTTCCTTGTATTTCTTCTTTTACTTTAAACTTTCATATGGAATTTCCAAAAGGCCAGTTTTCTGGCCTTTTGGAAATTTCTGGCCTCTCTGCTGTGATTTCAAATTGTCTGTCTAGTGTTGTAAAGCAAAAATTACAGTATATTACCTTTTTATTTGAGATAGATGTGATTTTTTCAGTAGATAGTGTAAGGCAGCGTGTTTCAACCTCTAATGTTGGGAGGATTACTCCTCCTTTGTTGTATACAGGTTTTATATATCAGGACACATAAACAGAGAGTCACATTTCATTAAGCAAAAATAAGACCCGGAGAGTCAGACTCTGTGTGCAGTAATTCTTTTATTCTAATCTAAAATATAACAGGCATTTTTATTCCAAGAGCATTTTTTTCCCCATGCATGGAAAGAACTATTATATTTTTGGAAAGAAGAAATGTACCCAAAGTTAGAATTAAAAGGGTTGAATACACAAATATGAACTTGGATAGGCTGCCTTGAGGATCGTAGCCAGTCCTGTTCTGTAAGGATGCTGTTACAATTCAAAGCACGTTATGTTTTTTTAAAAAATGAAATTTGTTGTTATATTGTCTTGCTGTAAAACATTTGCAACCTATAATGAAGTAAGAGGCCAGCTGGCCGCTAATGGTAACAGCGTACTTTACCAGCACTACTGTCAGAAGGACTGTTGAAGGCAGATGGCCCTTTTTTGCAGTTCTATCCTGTTAGAGACCTTAGCAAGGACAAGTGCCCTACAAACCTCACAGTAATGAGAAGAACATTGCTTTATTGACTAATAAAGCCTTTCTGCAAATAAGTTTGAAAGCAATATGTGCTGGAGAAGACCAGTGGCATGTACATTCATAACCAAAACAGAGAACTTTGGATTGAAGCTTTGTTAAATGATTCTTACGTCCTGGCAAACTCATCACAGAAATACAGGATTGGTATTCAAAGTTGCTGTAATACAGAGAGCTACTTTCCTGTCTTATTAGAGTGAGGCACATATATTATGGTAGTTAATTATTGTGCCTACTCTCATTTCATGTCCATACTGCAGGAGTTAAGGCACAAGTATAAGGGGAAAAATTAGTCAGACTCATCTGATCATACAGAGATTAATTTTGATGACAGTGTCATTGAAACATGTTCTACAGTTTGATAGTCCAGATGCACATTTTCCCTGGATAACAAAGGTTCAATTGGTTATGCCTCTTTTACTTTCAGGACTATCAGAAATAGTATTGTCATGATTTCAATTTCTTCTTGTCTTATGATAGAGAAAATGGCCTGTTTTGAAACAGTGTGCCATATTTTGCATGACTAAAAGGCTATTTAGCTTTCTGGCGGGATAGTTCTTCCAGTTTTTGCTTGTTTTTCAGATGTGTTTTCCAGTGACTTGTCTGTCAATGACTTTAAGACCACACCTGCTTAAATCATTGTCGTCCGTAGCAAGTGGATTTTGTCCTCTTGTACTTCAGTTACCTACTTTTACAGTACAGGAGAAACGTAAAGCAGATGATTTTCTAAATCCTATTCATCATATACTGTACGCTTCAGTTCAGTGACAGCTTGTCTTTTAGCAAAGATAGCCACATATACAGATCTATATTATTACTACGCTACACATACATAGGAACCATAAAAATTAATTCATTTTTGTTTAGTTCTTCAGAGGTTTTTCTGTTTGTTTTGTCTAGCCTATGTGGTTAGCCAGAATTCAGGGTTCTATGGACTATTTCCTCTAGGAGGAAAAATTGATTGTTATTTCTTTAGGGCATAATCTTTCTCCATTTATTAAGAGTTCACAAATTATGCTCCCTAGAACCCAAGAGGAAATTGCAGCAAAGGATAATATATTTCTTCACAGTTCCTACCCTCTTTCTGTTAGCACTTAAACTCTAAAGTTTCTGTCTGCTCTTCTCACAAACACATTCTTGTGGGTTTTGTAGCCTTTGTTTCACTGTTGGGATTTGGGAGCTTCGCTGTGTAAGAGAAAGAGTACTTTTTCACTCTTTACCTCAAACAGTCCTCTGTCTACTCAGTTTAAAACATTGAAAACCTTCATAGATGCCTTTTATATAGAGCAGTGGCTTTAGGCTGAGTTTTGACTGGAGACCTCTATTATTTCTTTTACCTGGTTCCACAGAGAAACTTAATGATTCTTGCAAGGAATGATACTGGCTTTGTATTCTTTTGTTCAGTAAGGATTAACTCACTGCAGAACATTTGCTGTGCATCAGTAATGCATTCTGTTACTAGCTGCATAGCACAGTTAAGATAAAGAATGTTCAGTCTGCAGTGCAGTACTCCATGAATCAGGGTTGCTGGTAGGAAGATGTGAACACATTTGCATACATTTTCATTGATGAAGAGTGCAGATTCACCACTTCATGTGGTCTTCCCTTCGTCCTGCCATGGAATTGTAGAATGGTAGAAAAATTTGAGTTGAAGGAACCTGAAAGATCATCTAGTTCCAGCTCCACTGTTATGGGTGGGAATACCTTCCACTAGACGAGGTTACCATCTTTCATAAAAAAAGGTCGGAATCTGAAATGCCTTTTTTTTGTGTGTCTTAAGACCATAATAACACCTCATCCTCTCTGGAAATGTGGGGGTTTTTTCCCTCTTTAGTTTTCAGTTCATTGAACTGAATTTTAGCAACTTGACCAAACGTATTGGGATTTTTAGGTCTTACAAGGAGTTGGACTATTAAAGGCTAGCAAATCACATAGTAATTACTGAGGAAATAACAGTAAGAAAGTTCTATCTACATCAATTTAATTGCATGATTCTCAAGGCCAGATCCATCTTCAGTCTGATTATAGACAGTCTTGGGATAAACCACTTGGTTCTTCATCAAGCATCTGTGTTGTGCATCAGCACTGCAGCATCACTCTTTTCCACACACAAAATTACGTGAGAAAGACAGACCAAAAATGCCCCTAAGGCATTTGCTGGTGTTAAATCATCTTTTAGACAAATACTCTACAATGACTCTGATCAATAGTTCGTGATTGATTTAGTTTCCAGGTGAGATTCTTCATGTATGTAGTAACAGTGACCATGAGCAACTCAGTGACAACAGCAACAGAAGTACCAGAGCTTAGAGATTAAGACCTTTTACGGAACTTTGCATTGCAAATCCTATCTTTGTTATTTATTACACAATGTTAACTGCAAGAGTACTTTGCAATGCTTTATTCTACATGTTGGTGTTTTGGTTTGGGGTTTTTTTTATTGATTGGTTTGTTTTGGTTTTATTTTGAAAAACTCTCCTATGCATGTATCTGACAGCTTGGACACAACACAGCATGTGATTCTGTTCCTGCATGAACTTGCTCTGTGACCTTGTATTTTGACCTGTGCACAGCTCATTTCGCTTAGTTGCCTGGAAGGTCTCTAGTTTAAGCTAGCAAACTAGTCTTTCTTTACAAATAACGAAAGAAGTAGGTACCTCCACAGGTGAAATATTCCACTTGTGTTGGAGCTCCATTCTACAATAAACTCATCCTCAGAGGGATTACACACATTCCTCCTGACCATAAAAAGAATTCAAGTAACTACCTAGGAGAAAACATCTAATTTTTACGTAACTAAAGGTAAAGGACATGAATCCTTTTGCTCTTCTGTGTTTCATGAGAAAGTGGCTTTTACCTACCCCACATATTTATGTGTTTCTCGGGGTGGTTCTTGCCTTTGTAAGCACAGTCATACAGACATGCTGCAGTTCTGGTCTCTGCAGGGAGCTCTTTATGGTCATTGTGATACAAACAATACCATATTGATTTTTATATCATGAACAAAATAACATCTCATCTTTTACAATCTGAAATGTGCTTCTTGCTCCTGAAAGCAGCTACTCATCATAGTGTTTATTTCTTCAGCATCAAATGATGTTTGCCAGGCACTGCCAGGAAATAGTCATGATTCTAACAACATCCCTTGTGGCACATATGGTGTGGATGAGGAAGGAGATGCTCAAGGCAATAGCAATTTCCTTATCATACAACTCCTCCAAAATATGCATCACATACCAGGTGGTAGCAATGAGAGAGAGTCTGAAAACATACCTACTTCCCAAAAATCCATCCTACACAATACAACATAAAGGACCAGAGTAGACTTTAATTAAATTTTACTTGATGATTCTATTGCTATCTTGAGGGTGCAGAGCAGCTTTAGACAGTGGCCATGTTCCTTTTGTACTATATTTATACATACAGTACTTTGAGTGTTGTAAAATGAAAATAATGATGAAATGCAAGATGCTAGAAGTACTTACTGCAGAGCTTTTTGATATTTTATTTCCATTTTGATATGCTATCTGTGACAAGTTAGGTATTGTTTTCCCAGTGAATTATTTTCCATTTTTCTTCACTTCATCAATGCGCAGAAGAAGGTATTGTTATTTTATTATTTAAAAAGGAATCTTAGATCAATTTAGAGCAAACAATGTCAGCTGATATGTTGTGAACTGAATGGGATTGGCTGAAGTGTGTATTCCTCAGCAGTGCTGTTCAGAAAAAGGAGCTGTTTGTGAGCCACTGCAGCTTGCTACCTTAATATTCAATTAAAAGCTTACCTGCCTGCCCGTGAACTGAAACAGGTCAGAATTGCAGAACTGTAGAATATTTATATTGGAAAAGACCTTTAAGATCATCGAGTTGAACTGATAATCTAACAATGCTACCTCCACCATTAAACCATATTCCTAAGCACCTCATCTACATGTCTTTTAGATATCTACAGGGATGGTGACTCAACCACTTCCCTGGGCAGCCTGTTTCAATGCTTAATAACCCTTTCAGTGAAGAAACTTTTCCTAATATCCAATCTAAACCTCCCATGGTACAACTTGAGGCCATTTCCTCTTGTCCTATCACTTGTTACCTGAGAGGAGAAACTATCCACCACCTCGCTACAACCTTCTTTCAGGTAGCTGTGAAGAGTGATAAGGTCTCCCCTCATCTTCCTTCTCTCCAGACTAAACAGCCCCAGTTCTTCTCTCAGCTACTCCTCATAGTACTTGCTTGCGATACTCTTCACCAGGTTTTTTGTTGTTCTCTGGACATGCTCCAGCACGTCAATGTATTTCTTGTTGCCAGGGGCCCAAAACTGAACACAGCACTCAAGGTGCAGCCTCACCAGTGCCAATTATAGGGACATTATCACTGCCCCGGTCCTGCTGGCCGCACGATTTCTGATACAAGACAGGATGTTACTTGCCTTCTTGGCTACCTAGGCACTCTGCTGGCTCATGTACAGCTGAGTGTCCAGCAGTACACCCAGATTCTTTTCTGCCAGACAGCTTTACAGCCTCCTCCCCAAGTCTGTAGCACTGCTGAGCATTGTTGTGGCTGAAGTGCAGGACTTAGCACTTGGCCTTGTTGAACTTCATACAGCTGGATCCAGCCTGTCCAGTTCCCTCTGTACAGCCTTCCTATCCTCGAGAAGATCAACAACTTGAAGAGAACGGGAAGGATAGAAGTTTGTTTCATCCTTGACTACCCTTTTCGCCCAACATCTCAACTCTCAGGGAAGGGTTCTCTTAGGCTGAATGGCCAAAGGTATGCTAACTAATGGAGGTTAGCTCTAATTTAGGATATCA
The DNA here is from genome assembly GCF_000703405.1 of Apaloderma vittatum. Lineage (NCBI taxonomy): Eukaryota > Metazoa > Chordata > Aves > Trogoniformes > Trogonidae > Apaloderma > Apaloderma vittatum. The sequence continues at coordinate 37,379 of NW_009706191.1, read as the reverse complement.
GTGTTGTAGCACTTCATAAATGCCTGGAGCTTATCCTGGAGTCTTCTGGGTTAAAATTAACTGTTAAATAGTCAGTTAGTTCTCAATAATAGGATTCAATTCAACAACGAAAAGGAAAACTGCCTCAGCAATACATAAACAAACAAACAAACAAACAAAAGTATGTTTTCCTCAGGATTAAGGAGCTAAAATTGTTCAGTGAAGAGAAGACCCAGTAATCCTCTAAAGTCAGTGCAACAGAAAGATCAGGGTGGCGAAGGTGGGAAGCAAGCACATACGAAGTGATGATGAACAAAGTTTGGTTGGGCAAACTTTCAGATGGGGTCAGTCATACCTTGCAGCTTCACCTTCTGAATACTTAACCCTGATGGGCACTTTGGGTTCAAGATGGTGTAAGAGTACTTTAAACTGAACTGGTCTTTTAATATTTCTTTAAAAAAAACCAAAAACAAACCAGTTTCTGCTACTGAGACTCTTGCTTGCTAAGCCGGAAGAGCTATGTTGATATCTCTAGTGCACTGCTACTCCCTGTCCCCAATTAGATATCACACGGTCAGGCATTTGCAAGTTAAAATGCAGTTTGTCACTTCGTAGAAACAGATGTTCATGATAAACATTTACAGAAAGAAATTCAAGAACATTTTCAAGTAACAATGCAAATTATAAAGCACTTAAGCACATTAAATGTCTTTGAGATTTTCTCAGGCTTCATTTAAACATTTGGCGTGTCTTTTATTTTTTTTTCCCCAATAAATAATGTAACATTTAATATTCTGCAGAAAATACAAAGAGCTAAAATATTTATTACCCTGTGTTTTCTTAGTGTGCTTTTATTAAGTCTAATAAATGCACATTTAAATAATTGCTTTTTGCCTGCTAAGGAGAATTGAAACTTAGACCAGCAAAAGTTTAAGGGAAAAGGTTTATATGAAATTAAACAGGGATTTTCTGCAGAAGGCATACATTTGCCAAGATGTGCAATTTAGCACAGTAACATCTTCTTGCTTAAAAGAAATTTAGGCTAACCAAATCTATCTGAAAATCGGTAAAGAAATGTATCATCTATGGATTTTTTTTTTCTCTTTTTTTTTCTTGATTTGTAAGAAAATAAGAGGTTTATATCATTTTTATTTGGTAGCACAGATTTTTAAATTTTTTTTAAAATTAATTAAACATTACACACATCGAGATTTACAGTTAAATAAGTGATGCTGAGTTTCTTTGCTAAAGAGCCTAAATTTGTAATTACAGTTACCTGAAATGACTAAGTTCTATATCACTTTTATCTCACTGTGAATTGCAAATTTTGCATCAAATACTTTTCTTAATAGATGTCTTCTCAAGATAGCCTTATAAAAGTATCTTAAAATTTTGCAGTTACATTCAGAATAAGCCAATGGCATCCTGTCTTGTGTTAGAAATAGCATGGCCAGCACGATCAGAGAAGTGGTTGTGCCTCTGTACCCAGCACTGATTAGGCTGCACCTTGAGTTTTGGCCCCCTCACTACAAGAAATATATTGAGTTGCTGGAGTGTGTCCACAGAACAACAAAGAAGCTGGCGAAGGGTCTGGAACCCAAGTCCTGTGAGGAGTAGCTGAAGGATCTGAGATTGTCTAGCCTGGAGAAAAGGAAGCTGAAGGGAGACTTTATTACTGTCTACAACTACCTGAAAGGGGGTTGGAGAGAGGAGGGAGTCAGCATTTTCTCCCTAGTGGCAAGAAATAGGGCTGGAGGAAATGGCTGAAGTCATGCCAGGGGAGGTTTACGCTGGGTGTTAGGATGAATTTCTTCAATGAAAGGGGTTTTAAGCATTGTAACAGGCTGCCCAGGGCAGTGGTGGATTCACCATCTCTGGAGGTACTTAAACAACGTGTTGATCTGACCCATGGTTTAGTGGTGACCTGGCCATGCTATGTTAATGGTTGGACTCAGTGATCTTAAAGGTCTCTTTCAAACAAAGAGATTCTGTGATTTGTTTTACACAGATTTCTATGCTAGCTATATTGAAATACTGAGGCAATTTTGCACAGAACTTACTAATCTTACACTGCTCTGTTGAGGTCAGTAGTAGTCTATATGAAAGGTTATTTTGCTGCATTTTAGTATCTACTTTGTAGAAAGAATACATGCAATAAGTTTGTGACTGAGATGTGTTAGTGATTTTGATCCTAAACCAGTTAATTTACTGGTATTTAAAATTTTATGAGAATTTATGCTATCATTTTTTTTTAAAAATAGCATTTCTCAGGTCTCATGTTTGTAGAAAAAAAAATTTATGAAGTTTTCAAAATCCCAAAGTAGAAAAGGAGAAACTCCAGATCACTATTTAAAAAGCTAAAAGATGTAAAAGTTACTATTTTATTATTATTTTCACTCTAGTGACTGGAAAGATTGCAAAGTTTCAGATATTTCAGTTATGAGAAGTAACAGAAAGGTAATAAGAAATAATACAAAAAATGTGCCTCAGATGTAGCTGTCTCCTACAAGTCAGTGAGTATTAACTGCAAGTAAAGATTGAAGTGTATGCACTTTTATATTATAAGTTATTATTCAGGAAAAATAAATCATCTTCCAGGAGTTATACTGTTTCTTAGAGGACCAATTTTTATTAGCTTTTAACTCCTATTAATTAACTAATTTACGCATCATTCTGAGGGAAGCTGTTACCTTTATTGTCAGGGCTCTCCATATTCTTCAGTAGAACTACGTGCTTTCCGTGCAGAATTTACCTCTGAGACTGCAAGCTGTAACAGTGCAACATACCACGTGGTATTCAGGTAATGCCATCTGGGGCTGCTAATGAGTTATCTCACAATTCAGAGGCCACTGCTCATTTGCATCATCTGTGAACACAACATCAAAAATGGCAGGAGGCATTTCACTTCCAAAGCTGAGTTGTTTTCATTAGCTCTCTTGTCTCAGCCTGGCTGAACTTTGCACAGCACTGGGAACACATTTGGGATGCCGTCGGTAGAGTTTGGGGACAGAATGACTGTAAGGTTGAGCATGGTGCTGACAATGAAAAGGTAGCGGGTTCGGTTCCCGTTCGGTCCCCATGTGTTGCCTGATCTAGTTGAGAGGGGGTGACCCTGGCGACAGGGAGGCTGGATTAAAATGATCTCTAAGGTCCCTTCCAGCCTAGGCCATTTTATGATTCTATGATTCTAAGGTGCTCCACTTGGAGCCTTTTCCTGCAAGGCTTCACAGCACCCAGCCATGCTACCCTTAGCACTAAGTTCCCAACCTTAGTGGAGAGCAAAAGGAAAGCTACAGCTAGCAGAACAGGTATGTCAGGGGAATAAGGGAAATGATTATAAGGCTGGCATTTAATGTGCTGTAGGAAGTCGTGTCCACGACATACAGTGATAGATGGCTTAATGAGAGGCACTGGAGTCCAGAGGTAGAATCCATCAATTAGCACTGGAAAACACCTCTCTAATGTTTTAGGTCTACAAGACCTAGTCAAGTCTTTCATTTGTTTTATAGCAGCAGGAAGCCAGCATCTTGAACATATGAAGGTTGAAGCACATTTTTCCACTTGCTATCTTTAATCAATACCATCACACTTAACATGACAACTTACAGCTTTCCACCACCCAGAGCTACACATTACTGTGTGAAACTACATGTGTATGTCATCATATCAGCACACTAGACTTTTTCCTTGCTGTTGTTTCACTTGGCTTCTGAAAGTAAGCCCTTCAACTTTTCCTCAGAAATAGAAAAAAAATGAAGAATACAGACATTTCATTGTAGCACTGGTTGAAAAAGGGCAGCTCCACATGGAAATGGGCATGCATGCACTATTGTATTTGAGAACATCAGACAAAAGGACAGGTAGTGGGCCTCTCGGGTCATTTAATCTAATCTCCACCTTAGACAATGGCATCATATAAACCTTTTAAAAAAACATTATCTTTAATCTGGCTAGGATCTTTGCCTCTGTTTTCCCAGAAGGTTAGCTTAGAATGTAGCTACTTTGATGGATAGAAGCCATCTCATTTTTAGATTAAATTGATTTCTACCCAGTTTGTATCTACAACCTCAATAAACCTCCTAGATCATTTTATACATATGATAAAAATAGTGAGTGTTTTACTTAAAAATTGTTTTATGTTAGATCATGAAAGTGATCCTTAAATTAGAGCCTATAGAGTCATAGAATGGTTTGGGTTGCAAAGGACCTTAAAGATCACCTAATTCCAAGCCCCCTCCCATGGGCAGGGACACCTCCCACTAGACCAGGTTGCTCAAAGCCCCATCCAGCCTGGCCTTGAACACTGCCAGAGAGGAGCTTCCACAACTTCTCTGGGCAACATGTTCCAGTCTCTCACCATCCTCATCCATCAAGTGGTCCATCCATCAAATCCATGTCTCTCCAATTAAGAGACAGTGGGGGGCAGTGTCAAGTGCTTTACACACATCCAGGTAGATAACATCAGTTTCTGTCAAGAGGTTGGATTTAATAGGATATTCTCTTCAATTAAACCTTGCAGTATTTGAGCATTGTATGAAATTTCTGTTGGATTCCATTTTTCTAAGTTCTTTGTTTCCACTTAAGATATTGAACACCCTGTTCTTTAATCTTCACACAAGTTTGATATACCTCTTTTTCCTGCACAAGAAAAAAAATCCAGTAAAAGACTGCTTCCTCCCCACCCACAGGCTGGTAGTTCTTAACTGCATGTAAGGCATTAGGTTTACTTATCTCCCTGTTAAAATACTTCTGTGACCCCTTTTGTTTCCACAGTTGCTCCCTCATTCTCATGATACAGAGCAGTAAGTGTTAAAAAACAGTCTGATGAGGAACATGTTTAGCTCAATCAGCCTGCAGTTTTCACCTTGGCTATCTCATATGTCATGACTGACAACATTTGCAAAATAACTTATGACTTACACAATTAGTTAGTATATTTTTTTCAAAGTCTGTACCACTGGGATGTATACAGAAAAGCATCTAGGTTCTTCAATGATCTATCTATACCATGTCTACAAATAGCATTTACTTGTGTTTTTTCTTGCAGACTTTTAAAACCCTAGTTTTGATCTGAATTAATTATTAGTAGCTCCTTGTTTTTATTTTTCAAGAACAATGTGGAATGTCTTCTAACGAAGTAAAAACATCTATTATAAGTAATACCGTAGTAAAGAGAAACAGAAAGGAGAAAAGAAACAGAAAGCAAGCAGAGATTAGTATTTCTTTTCACATTTCAGAAACTTTAATGAACTTGGAGCTGAATCTGTTCTTGATTGCTGTTTTTTCAATGTGCATTTCTGTAGTCTGTTGACGTTGTATTCTGACCAAACAGAACAGAAGTTGAAACTCAAACCTAAAAGAAATTATTTGGGTCAGAATGTGCCCTTTGGTGGAGCTCAGATGAAATTTCTCTTCCCTGGTTATTTGCTGTGACTCATTACTATGATTTTTTAGTATCCTTGGCCCAGGAGTCACTTGCCTAAGTTAAATGTCAGAAAGATAGATGTCTCAGCCTGAGCTAGGCATGCCAGAATCCCTTTATACTCAGTGGAGAGAAATAGACTCTGCAGGAGAATGACTGATCTGACCATTTAAACATCTAACTTAGCGCAGAGCTACCCTGTCTCAATTTGTGGTGTCCTTATGTGGAATCTTTCTGAGGTGAAATATCCCTTTTTTACAGGTGAGTATAAGAAGCAGAAAGACTGGTCCTAGATTTTAACTTTAAAAACAAACACAAAAATCCACCCACTTCCAAAGGAGATGTGAAACACCCAGGTCCCTGTCAAGGCACAACATGAACTATATGTACAACTTTTACAAGCAGCCTGCGGCACTCAAGCTGAGCTCTGCTGCCTGTAGAGCCCATTTAACCTTCTGCCACGAGCCACGACACTGGTGCCTATGCAAACCAGGTCCTCTGGGCAGCCTGTCTGCTTCCCATTCACAAGGGCAATGGGAATAGCTGTAGGTGGAAGGATGCTTATACTTCAGGTAAATACATTTTGGGATGCCGTAAACACTAATTATATCCATGGTTTCTCACTGACGAGGCAGTAGATACTGTCTCTGGTAGAAAATGTACATTTCTTGTTCCCATACGGGAGCAGCATACTTAGCTCATGAATCTACAGCTCATGATCATTTCTGGGCATCACAAAGGAAGCACCACAGGAAACTAGGAACAATTTTTCTGAGGAAAAGAAGGCAGTTAAATCACAGACCCTTCTTTATTTTGAGGCACAGCTGTAATTAATGGAAAGACACCGAGGTTAGATGAGTCCAGAATATGACATTAATTTCTTAGGGTAATGTCTTCTGCTGCATGGCTGCTTGGTTTTGTTTGGTTTTTTTGGAGGTGATGTGTTTCGTTGCTGTTGATCTTGAGAGGAGTAAGAGAATGGTTTGGGTTTTGGATGGTATGTACTTTTCCTATTTTTATACAGATATTTGCCGAGATTTGTAATAGAGAAATTAAGATTGATATGAAAGACATTTGTTAGCACTGGAAGAAATCATAGACCAACGGATTGAAAGAAAGGCCTGTGTTGGCAACAGAGAACATCCTTCTCAAGACACTACTCCCAAGACACTGTTCCCAGCTCTAAAATGGACTACTTACCTTTAGGCAGGTCTTTTTCAGTCTTTGGAAATCAGTAACGTGAAGGCTAGTTCATTGCTTCCAATCAAAAGCACCCAAGAGGTAAGGACTTGGCAGTTCCTGTCTCTTTTCCTCATGTCGCACACAATAGTGATCCTGACCAGGCTGCTTGGACACGTTTCGATGCTTGTGAATGTGCAAGTATGTGTCTATAAAATCAACTTACTTAAAAATGCTTTTTAGTAAGATAATCTTTCCCTCCCACAAGAACTTCCACTCGCTTTTGTTAGACTAATTTTCCTACAGTAGAAGTGACACCTAGAAGTACTGGTATATTGGCTTACTGGCTTAGGCCTTCCTGCTATTGAGCTAGAGACTTTGCTTTGAACCTTCTGCATACACGCTGAAGGTCACAAGAGATCCAGTCAGTTAGGAGAGGGTACCTCCTGACCACTCAGACCCAGGAAAATGAAGAAGGCTATATATGGTTGACGATTTTGCACCTCTTACATATATTTGTGCATATATATATATGTCACATACATAATTGTGCAAACTAGGTTGATAATGGCATGTGAAGATCAATGACTTGGCCAAGCTCTTCTTAGCAGCACATGTGCAAAATAATATCATTAATATAAAGCCGGGAGTAAAAAGAAGAAACTGAGATTTAGGGCTTACAGAGACCAAGAGAACTTCAGCTACCAAACTCTTCTTAGAGAATTCCCAATTCTTCCCACATGACTTTTGTATTTTTTCATAGAGCTAGAAGAGTTAGTCAAAAAAGAAAGTTGTGCTGCTTTGAGTACAATTTTGTCTCTATACATTTTCTGCTTATGTTCCTGGTTTTAGCAGGTATATTTGACACTTATTTTAAGGCCAAAGTTAAACTGAGGCTAAGTTCAGTTTTGAAAATCCTACACCAATTTTCTTCCCAGAGAGAACCTATAGAGTTAGCTTCTCTAAACTTAGATGAGTCGAGCAGCTAAGTAGCTATAGTAGACAGGTGAACTACCATCAGAATAGCTCAGGACTGAAACCCACGATTAATGCCCTTATCTCCTAAACTAACATTGAGAAAACTGAAGTTCAGAACTAAAATGAATAGTGTGAAATTGACAGGCTTGAGGAGAGGGCATGTGCGTGACGCTGGACAAGGCCAAGTGTACTAGGTTGGGGCAATCCCCAATATCAGTAGAGACTTGGGGATCAACATGGGATGAACTGATTGAGAGTAGAGAAGTTTTTGGGAATACTGCAAGTTAGGCTGGTCTCTGAGCAACCTGATCTAATGAAAAATGTCCCTGATCATAGCAGAGGAGGCTGAACTACATGTTCTCTAAAGGTCCTTTTCCAGAATGTCTCAAACTATTCTGTGATTTCATGAAATTAGAGGAAATTCTGACTTAGGTAGTTACTGAAGTCTGCAGGTTGATAAGAACTTCTAGTCTTGAATGCTCGTCCATTACAGATGTACTAAGGAAAATGCATTTTAAACTCCAGGGTTTTTTTAAAGATCATCCTTAATTGCTTGTCGTTTATAGGATTTAGGAAATTCTATGAAGTTCTGAAGTGATACATTAATCAATGAGGGAAAAACAAATAAATGAACATTTTACAGGGAAATTGAACACTAGAAATAGTACCAGTTATCTGAGAAGTAGTCCATGAGATTAACATTTAGGCTCTGATGCTTTTTATGGCTTTTCAGAATGTAAATAATGCTACGTGATCCAGATTTATATACTATGCAAAAGTACAAAAATCTGTTTTATTGGGACAAAATAGGCTAAAATTACTTTAAATTGCCTTTCTGAATCTTAACAAATGCTTTAGTATGTACTTAATTTTTCTAGCTCAGTCTTTCTGTATGTTAATACTTGCTTTCAGGCTCAGTTGTTGATCAATTATTTTTCTGGATGCTTTTCTACTGCTTTCTTCTTCTTGTGTTTATATCTGCCTGTAGCCAGTCCAGAGGAATGTTTTAGTCCCCTGAGAACAGAGGGAGAGAGAACTGAGAGCAGAGCTGCAGAAAGAAAGCAAGAAGCAGAACACCCTTCTCTGGACCTGGTCTTTCATATTGACATTTAAATATAGTATTTTAAAAGGCAGTATTTTTAAAGAAAATGTCATTCTGTAGGAGGAGTATCTCACATGGACTGATCCTCATCCGGAAAGTCTTGGAAAATTTTCAGTAGAAAACTTCATATCAGGAAACAGAGCTTCAGCAAAATATGCTGTATGTTGATTTTGCTGAACTTGTGTTTCAGAGGAAGACTTAAAACCCCCAAATCTCAGTGTTCTGTCTTAACAGTTTTTATATGAAATACTGCACCATTTAGAATGACTTTTCAATTCAATATTTTGGAACTATTATTTTTTGCACTAGTTGTGGCATATAAGGGAGGACACTAAAAAGTTAAAATTAAACCATGCTGTCCTGCCAGTATTGACACAATAAAACCAGACTGGCCACCTGAAATAAATTGATTTTCAATTAATCTGTTTAGAGGATAACCACCCTCCTACCCTAGTTCTCCATCACAGTCAAAAAAGTGTCAAGTTAAGTGTTGCTATACTCAGGTGCCTGTTTGCCCTTGTGCTATGGGCTACAGAAAAAAATACAAAAACTTTTCACAGTGTTCTTTATCTTATGTCATTATCCTTATGCTGCCTTAGGTCATTAAAATAAATGTTTGGTGCTTGGATCCATTTATTCTATTGTCAGTGATGAATGTACCTGCTTGATTTAATTCTGTATGCATTTTATATCGCCTATTGTATGTTTTCAGGTTTATTAAAGAAGTACTCCATCTTCTTTCAAAAAGCTGTAAGCATGATATCTTTTTTATTTTTTTATTTTCAGTGACCTTATTTTAAAAGCCATGCATTTTTGCTTAGTGCATGGTAAATGCTAATTTAAACTTGGCTATGCTCTTTTGTTACTGCTTGTGTGTAGTTTCACATGCTCTCCCTACAGAGTGGGAATTGTCCTTCATGTCAGAAAATGTGAGCTTGGACTTACTGTTCCTCCTTTTCTGGCCTCTTTTCTGTCGTTGCCAAAATATAGATTTTAGAGGACTTCCACTTCCCTTCCTCATTTCTCCTAAATCCTACTGAATCTGCGTTGC
>NW_009706191.1:0-27637 GCF_000703405.1 Apaloderma vittatum | reverse complement strand
CTTTACCCAAAGCATCTTATTTTTTTTTCACTCAGAACAATGTTTTCAGCCCCTGACAAAATGCACACAGAGACAAGTTACTGATAAAGGGAGAGTTAAAGCTAACCCATAAAGCTCTGCTGAGAAGGAACAGGATGATCCTCTGCTGAAACCCCTGAAGGTACTTTTTCGGTCTATGTTCCTCCTAATAATAGAAGCAAACCATGCAGGTCTCCCCTCTCCAGACTGCTCTAATTGGCACTTGAGCTAGGAGACAGGCACACAGACTTGACCCTATTTATCTCCTTCCTCCACCTCCCACTCCCTACCTATCCCCCTAAACACTCCACACATTTCCTCTGTTGCATAAAAGGAAGATTCCATTTCCACTCCTGACTTGGCAAACAACCCTTGCATCAAACAGCAATACTGACAGTATTTAACCCCAGCTACAAGTTGCCAACATTTTATCAGCCTGAAAATCAAGTCAATATCCCAGGACTGCCATCAGGACTTCAGAGAGTCTTCCTTCTATAATGGAAGGCAAAACCAGAGAGAGATTTAAAATCATGTGCTGCAACAGATATATGCCCCCAAAACATTAGTAATCTAGAGATGCTCAGCACATGTATAAGTGGATGTACATATTATGTAGATTGTACAGAAAATCAAATAAATGTTACACTAGAACATACTTCTATTTCAGTGTCCAGGAAATTCTTCCTTTAAAGGTCCCTTCCAACCAAAAGAATTCTATGACTGATTTGATGATTCTTTGACTCTATGATTCTCTATTTCTATGATTATATGATTCATGTTTACCTCAGGTTTCTTGTTTCTCAAAAATAAGCCATTATGTGGAAACTGCACAGAGCTGTGCCTCAGCAAAAAAAAACAGTAATGGCAGCAGCTTCTAGTCACTGTTTATATTAGCTGGAAAGAATTATTCTTCCAATTCCATTCCAAAATGTGAAATCTCATTCGAAAAATGGGTAAGATAATTCCTGCAGGAAAAATATTTTGCATCAAAATTACTAAATTGTAAGAAGGTTATTTGAAAAGTGCACTACTCTGAAAGACCTGATGTTGAACAACAGTTTGTATGTATCCTGGCAGTACACTGTGGTGAAAATAAGACAATTTCAAAGCTGGATAATTATGGCTATTGCAGTAACTGGCTAGTAAATTATGTTATTTCTATATGATCCTTTTGAGATCACACCAGGAACACGTTGTATGTAGCTCTCGTTAATATAGACATGGGCTCACCAGCCAGATAAAGAGCTGAATGATTCAAAACTTCACTCCAAACTTGAACAGACTCCAGGCCTTGTTGTAGTTCAAAAGTATTTAGACTGCTTTTGCTTCCTACTTTCAACCCCACATATCCCCACACTTCCTGGTTCTTTTTCTGCTAGTATTAAAGGTGCCAAAATATTCTGTGAGAAGTTCTTATTTTAAAAGAAGCAGAAAGGCTCTGAAATCTCAGGAGAAAACTTTTGTTGTCAGATCTTCCAAACTCTTTCCTCAGGCTCATTTTAAAAAATATTTGGATGAAGCTCAGGGCTTATATCCCAGGTCTTGTGTGCATTACAAACTGAACTGAAATTCTGACATCTGTAGTTCACTCACCTGCTGAGTGGGTCATCCACCAATCTTACTGGAGAATTATTTTAATAAGATGAAAGGACAGGATCAAAATTATCTTTATAGATTTTTTTATTCTCATTTCCATTGAAAAGATCTGGCAAGGCTATAATTCTTAAAAAGTATTGCTCAAGATAGCATTTCAGGTATTTAATAATGCTTTGAAAACTTTCATTCTGGTTGGCTCCACTTCAGGTTTCTTCTGTTCTGCTCAGAAATATCTCAAACTCATTTACCAGCTGTGCTGCATGATGCTAAGTTGAATAGAATAGTTATAGAGCAGTCTTCAAAATGTATTTTCTTACTATCCTGAGTTTATGTGGGAAAGCAGCAACATTGCTGATATTTCTGATTAGTGAGAGCATCAGGCTTTGACAGGTGCTTGTGCGTTGTTTAAAGTTTCAAATATTTTGAGTTGACTGTAAACTTGACCTCAGATACTATCAGCAAACAGTATCCTGGTGTTTGCTATTAATGAGGTACCATTTTGATTTATCATTTGAATAACTCTCACCTTACCAATAGCAAAATAACATGCAACTGAATAAGCATTGGCAGCACTGAAAGGTGTTGCAATAAACCAAACTGTTCTTATAACCAAAGAAAAGAGTGTACAAAGCACAGGAATGCTGACGGAAAAGTAAGTCAACATTAAAAAGGCTTTAAGTTATTTGGAGGGATTTGCAGGCTTACCTGTCTGAGGAATACCTAGTAAATATCTAAAAGCTAGCCCAAGCTATTTTTAAGCAGTCCACAACTGCAGAAAGATGTGAGCATTTTATTCCAACTCCAGTCAGCAACTTGGATAAGACATCCATCCCATACAGTGCTGTGTGTGTCTGGATTATTCTCCAGATGAGGTGTTCAGACAGGCTTGTACATTTATCAGCTCTGCAGGGACAGCTTGAGAAGAAGGAAAAAATAAAAAGTACTAGTTACGTGATCAGAGTCCAAATTCTGCAAAACCTGTGTTTTGTTGGACATTTCTGTCAGTGTCTCATAACATGTCAGCTCTGCTGATGAGACATAACTCCTGGAAACCCTCATAAAGTTTCAAAGTCCAAATGGTAACTTATTTTTTCTTTAATCAGAAGAAATACCCAGTGGTAACAAGTTACTGTATTGTAGGCCAAAGGATTGATCTGTTTTCCAGCTTCCAGGCAAGAGTTTCTCTTTTCTACACATCAGCACTTTGACTCAACACAAAATATTTCATTTCTACTGTTAACACTGTTCAGAGATCATTAAAACTGTCCTTTGCAGATGTCCTTTTCTGAAGATATTGGCCAAAAGAGATGAAAAGGAGTCAGAGGTCTGTGTTTATCTCTTCTGTGTGGTCTTCCACAGCCAAGCGAGCTGGTGCAGTCAGCCTACTCTCCATCATTTGTGTGATCACTCTGCACACCATCTTCAAAATTTTCTCTGAGAGCCCTTCTAAAAGTCTGGCTCAATGTTGTCCCACAGATACATCAAACTTCACATTAGAGCTCTGCAAACCAGTAGTAGTCTTCTGAATTTGAAGCCGAAGGTAAATCTTCATATTAAAACCGAGTAACACTGCCACCAGCGTAGTCTAATTACTAATCTATGGTTGTCTATAAATACCATTGTGACAGAGAGACTTCACTGCAAGATTTGAGAGGGCAATCTATTTGAACTTCATTCACAGACCCAATACACAGAATTCACTGCAAGGTTCAAACTAGCAATCAATTTGACCTTCACTTGCAGGCCCAATATGTCATTATTGCAGGTTTTAGGGATACAATGGAAGAATGTACTATTGCAGTTTGAGAAAGAAACAACACAGTAATACACAGGGTACACTACTGCAGAACTCAGCGATTCCCAGAAAAACTTACTAGTATGGATTTAAGAAGCATGCAAGTTAGTAACAACAGTAATCTTAAAGTATGTCACACGTGTCTTAGTCACTTACCCTCCCTCAGGTAAGGGTTCCCAATCCCAGGGAAAATGTCCTTATGTAACGTCTTGTGTAAGGGGGGAAGAATCTCCTACAGTTCAGCTTTATGGTTGGAAAAAATTTTCCCTATTCTGCCCAAAATCTTACAGTTTTTATACTGTATGGGATAGGGAGTGTGGACGCATGCCTGAGGGGACTTGGACTATCTAGAATGTTTATCTTAGGTAGTATAATGAGATTTCTCCTTATGTCTCCTGGGCACCCCGTACTGAGTGTGTGATAGCCAGCACACAGGTGACTCAGCCAGATTAATAAACCTTGATTTACTCAGATTAACATATTCAACACATAAATCATTTCCTCAGCTGAATTTAACACATCTCAAGAATAGATAGTGGTTGAATATGAGACTCAGGGTGAAATGTTTGTTATCTGGGGTTTGATTCCATTCAAGTTTCGGTCCTTTGTCTGCTGTTTCATTCTGGGATAACTCAGAGCTGAGTCATTTTTCACAACACCCCTTGGTTCATCACCGTTAAGGTTCTGTTAAGGCAAGACAGAGTTGAGCTGAATTAACATGTCCCTGCCTTTGTTCACGGAAACCTGTTCTATGTGCATCTGCACAACCACCCGTGCACATTCAGGTGTAACTAGATGAACGACTGTTCCCAGATCGGATTCTTCTGATCAGATAATCAAAATGAAATCAAAACAGAACAAAATAGGACAATATGAATAAAAAGAGAAATAAATTCAGTGTCCATGGAGACTTCCCTTCTACAACACATCCTGCTAGTCCTAATAATGCATATATAAAGCTAATCAGTCATTATTTCTTCTGAGATTTAGTCGATTAGAAATAATACTAGGTGCAAGAAGGACTGTGCAGATGTCTCTATTGCAGCATTTCTTGGTTTTTTTTCCTAAGTCAAGGACCTAAATATTATTTTAATATATCCCCTTGTATTTAATTATTGAAAGGTTTAATAACAGCAGACTGCATCCAGTCACACCCAAAGGAGGATTTTCTTCATGTTCCTACTTAGATTTACACTTCTATCAATGAGTCAACTCACTTCATAGCAAGTGAATTACAGCAATAACATAAGAGAGAAAAACACTACAGAAGTCTTTTTTTTTTCCCAGTGATACAAAACATCATGTCTGTACGTGAAATTATGTTGTCACAAACATCTGATATTTCTGTCTCTTATCAGTGACAGACAGTACTTATAAGAAAAGGATACCAAGCAAATCACTTCAGATTCCATTCTGTAACTCTTATTATATTAAGGCATGAGTGTGAGTGCAAAATGTTCTCATAACCTGTTCATCATCTGGCCTTTGGGGTTTGTTCTGCTGACAAGGGTGGATAGTTTTTTATTACTATTTTGTACTGTGGATTTTCAAGCCTTATTGTCATCACAGAAAATCATTGTTTTTAGTGGAACTTTAGAAAAATAAATCTTTCAAAAGCATTTTATTATTGAATGCAAAAAATTTAAAATATTAATATCACAAATCCTTAAATTTCAGTCACATGTTTTTCTTTTTTTCCCCTCTCTCTGTTCTACAGTAGAATAGGAAAAGCTAAAATAACAGTCAGACAAAATCTTTGATGCACTTATTTATTTGTTATCTTCCTGTGGAACAGAGCACAGTGAATTTTTCCTTTTATACTGTATCTGTAGATGCCCTTGAAGACAGAAGTCCAATCTAATGAGCATATAGCTAGTGGCTTTCATGAGGCTGTTTATCTGATTGAGACACTCAACAGATTTCTCTATGGGGGATATCTATGCCTCTAAATAAATAGCTATTTCAGTGCCACAGCAGTTCTGTGTAGGTATGTAAGCAACACAAAAAGAACCCCAAATGTTAGCATCTGTTGACACAGATAGGTAGAAAATTTGCAGGTGTACTTCCTTGATTGGCTTCTCCTTTGCTTTGGAAGTATTTTTCAGGCTCCGAGAAAGAAGAGAAAAAAACCCTCACCATCTTTGTCTATATTTTAGCCTGTATAATATGCATACATGTTGTATGTAGGGTACGTCTATAGAGATGGAAGTAAACAGAGAGGCAGGGGGCCGGTTAGCTCAGTGGTTTGAGCGCGGTGCTGGAACAATGACCAACACCGAGGTCGCAGGTTCGATTCCCACTCCGTCCCCATGTGTTGCCTGGTCTAGTCGAGAGGTCGCGTCCCTGCCCATAACAGGGAGGTTGGACTAGATGATCTCTGAGGTCCCTTCCAGCCTAGGCCATTCTATGATTCTATGATCCTCCTTGCAGTCTGAAAGGTTTATGGATTACCGTTGTGGCCGTATGGCTCCTGAGTCAAATCTGACACATCTCTGACCAGTTTAAATATTGGAAAAATAAGATAGGATCTGCCTGCACCCATCCAGGCACATATATACCAAACCCTGCGCAGTCTGTTAATTATTTAATTTTAAATCATTTATAAAATTAATCTCTAGTAAAAAAAAAGATATTTTAATCTAGTAAAGATACCAGGTCCTGATTAAAGACTTTCAGAGGAACCTCATACTGATTCATAGTGAAAGATTTTTTTTCTTTTATATCCACAGTGCTACAAAATACTATTAATCTCTGCTCTAGCAACAGAAATACGTTCCTTGATTTAGTTCCCTATTCATGGGCATCTCTGCGTTTTGATACTTCCCAAGTGTTTAAAACATTTGCATGGAGTTAGAAAATACTACAGTCCAAGGAGACTTTTCTGGAGACAAGTGTAAAACCCTTTCTCTACTGGGCATTTTACTATGTGCAGACATTCGCAAAGAGGTTCATACACAATTCATGAGTACAGAAAAATGATCTTATTTATTGGTTAAAACACACAGCAAACAGCTGGACTATAGTCTCAGGCTTAACATTGATATTCTCAGCACCAGTAAGACACACTCCAGACGAATCTCTGCAGGTCAGGCATCAGTCACTGATCAGTCAGGTGGGGAAATGGCAGTCTCCATGGTATTTGGTCCGATTTTCCACCTTGCCAAACTGCGATTTTCCAGCTCTCTTGTTTATTTTTCTCTCAGGTTTTCATACCTCTTTGTATAGCTGTTTTTCCCTAGAGACACTCAGCTAGAGATTACTACTACTTAAGTGAACAATTTCACCTCTGGTTTTATAATGTTTGTCACAGAAACACAGAATTATAGAATTATAGAATCATATAATAGTTTGGTTTGCAAGGGACCTTTAAAGGTCGTCTAGTTCCAACACCCCTTGCAAAAATATCTTTAACTAGATCAGGTTGCTCAGAGCTCCATCTGACTTGACCTTGAGCGTTTCCAGGGATGAGACTTCTACCACCTCTCTGGACAACTTGTTCCAGTGTTTCGTCACCCCTACAATAAGGAATTTCTTTGTTATATCTAGGCTAAATTTACCCTCTTTTAGTTTAAAACTGTTATTCCTTGTCCTATCGCAACAAGTCCTGATAAAAATATTGTCCCCATCTTTCTTATAGGCCTACTTTAAGTGCTGAAAGTCCACAATAAAGTTTCTCTAGATTCCTCTCTTCTCCAGGCTAAAAAACTTCAACTTTCTCAGACTGTCCTCATAGGGAAAGTGTTCTAGCACTTCGACCACCTTTGTGGCCCTTCTCTGCTCCAACTGCCCCATAATTTTCTCATGCTAAGGACTCCAGAGTTGGATGCAGTACTCCAGGTTGGATTTCACAAGAGCAGAATAGAGGGGAAGAATCACCTCCCTCGGTCTGTTGGCCATGCTTCTTTTGGTGTAGCCCAAGATGAAATTGGCTTGCTGGGCTGTGAGCACACATTGCTGGCTCATGTCCAGCTTTTTATCCACCAATATCCCCACAATCTACTCTGCAGCATGGCTCTCAATCTTTTAATCCCTCCAACTCTGTTGGTGCTGAGGGTTACTCAGACCTGTGTGCAGGACTTTGCACGTGGCCTTGCTGAACCTCGTGAGGTTCACATGGGCCCACTTCTCAAAGTTGTTCAAGTCCTCCTAGATGGCATCTTTTTCCTCAGCCATGCTAACTGCATGCTCAGCACCACAGCTCTGCAAACTCGCTGAGGACGCACTGAATCCCACTGTATTTGTCACTGATGAAGGCATTAAACAGTACTGGTCTCATTACAGACACCTGAGGGACACCACTTTTCACCAGTCTCTATCTAGACATTGAACCATTAACCACTACCCTCTGGATGTTGACTATTCAACCAATTCTTCATCCACCAAACAGTCTTGTTATCTTCTATGACTTTGGTGTACTTTGCAGTCTAAAAGCAGGTTTTTTTCCCCTGTAAAGTCAATCCAGTGTCATGCATAAAACTAGCATCTGAGTTATAGAAACCCCTGACTGGTAGGTTATAATACCCTCTCTTCAACATTATGCATCTTATGTTTAAGCAAAAGAGTTCAATAAGGATTCTCCGTACGTTCTTCCTCTTCTCTCTCTGTACATCATGAGCCTGGAAAACTCTTTGAAGGTGGATCTCACTTTTAAGATGGAAGCTTTGCACAGGGAGTTGGGCCAGATGACCTCTAGCGGTTCCTTTCAGCATAAATTGTTGAATTATTCTGGGTAGGATGCACTTGTGAGCTGCGGTGATGGTCATAGGCTGAGTTTAAGTGAGCTTTCCAAATTGGCCTAAGTTTCTTGTTCTGAGTCTGTTCCCCACAAGCTGAAGTTCAAACTGATTTCTGTTGCTCTTTCAAGTTTTTTAGACATCACTGTCTTACTGCTAGGACCAAGCCCTAACTCCTTGTGCTACGGCCAATGCAGTCTCTGTCTGTCACTGGACAGGTGTGCCTCAGCACTTGTGTGCAGAGAGACCACTTAAACATGTAGTAAGATCAGGACCCATGTCACTTCACCAGTGAATCTACTCTGTCTGAGGACATGACATAGCATCAGTATGAAATGCTGGCATGACGTGTCTTGTACAAATGAACTTGTGCGTTCATGTTTCTCAGGACCTCTGGCACCAAGAATAATTTGGAGAATACTTTCTCATTACATATTTTTGCGAGATAGTCTATTTTTGAAGAATTACATATTTTTGTTGTTGTCAGGCGTTACATAATGTCTTGACTTTTATTTCACAGGCCTTCTGTGTAGGGGTTCAGACAAACACCTGTAGCAATCATGAGTAAAGCAGATTTCTGGCTTTGGTGTTTCGCTGGTTGGAGTTCTTTAGGGACATGATTTTTATTAACGGAATGAGAGTGTAATGTAATGTAAATGAGAACGTTGGCTCCCACTTCAACAGGGGATGTGGTCAAGCTGCATTCTGCAACTGGAAAGGTAGACATGGCCAGGAATAATAAATTGACTTCAAGGGGACCTCCAAAATCAGTCAGATTTCTCTCAGAATATTGCACTATTCAAAACTATTTAGGATGAGAAGTTTGCAACTTTGACATTTTAATTCAGTCTTTGTCAAGGTAACTTCCCACTGACTTGAACAGAAAGAATCATTTAGAAAACAAGGTATTTGAAAAATATTGCAAGTCACCAAAAGTTTTGTGAAGGAATGTATGCTGCTTTTGGAAATGGCAATGATTTTTCCAATACAGAAGCTATAAGGTGGATGTTGCAAACAGAGTGACATTTTATTATGACCCAAAAATATGATCATTTTTCTAAGTTTCTCCTTGAATTTGAGTCTCCAAGCACTAAGTACTGTAGTTAAATCCTTCTAAATAGGTTTCAACATATTTCTTTGACTCTGTACTATGGTCCATTTTCCAGAGCAGATTAGAGTAATAACTTTTTTATAATATTATGCTTTCCGATTGCCAACTGTTCACTCTAATGGCAGCATGTAATTGACTTTCTCGAGGATAATCTCCTTTAATCACAGAGCACGTGTGTTTTTTATATTGGCTGAGTGTGTTGGCAGTTGGCATATCAGCATCCAAACAACAGACTCCTTTGCAATGACAGACGTGTTACGTCCTTTTGGCACACAGTGATTCAGCACAAATGACACAGCTCAAATTGACAGTGAGTGTTAGCCAAGAGAACACAACTCCTTAGAAATGTTTGGAAAGTCGTTATTTTTACCCTGACATTTTACAGGCATTCTTTTCAAATGTTCCCACCAAAGCAACTTCTGTCACATTACAAAAGAACGGAGGAGAAAAAGAAGAAATATCAAAGGATTAAAGTATACTATAAAGTATACTATAAGCAATGTATTAAATGTAGATCATAATTTCTTAATATCTATCTATGCCTTCACTGAAATGCAGAGAAGTGAAATTTATTTTCTTAGTTTCCCTCTTGTAACAACAGCATCATACAGGTTATCCAAGAGTACAAAAAATTAAAACAGGAAAAAATACAGAGGAAAATTCCAGAACTCATTTTATTTCAGCTAGCTAAATCTGGTTTAGATCTTATTCTTTCTGCAATGAAAATCTCCCTTTGACATAGGAGAGGAAAAAGATATATGTTCATAGCAAAGGTAGGGAAAGCAACCATAGAGTGAGTTACTTGGATAAATATTTGGAACCGTTCTTTGGATATTGGATGTTTGTCTGTAAATTTCCCCAGTTCAGGAGAGGTCTCCAGCTAGAATACATACACATACAAGACAAAAATCTGATCTCACACTGAGATGATCCTTTCAATCATAAGGTTAGTAGAGTGTCAATGAAACAAGAATAGCATTGTAACATCTATCAAAGCATGGCTGCTGTACAGGGCATGGCAGAAAACTGCTCTGAGGACCAAGGACTACGTGTCAGAATTCCCTGCTCAGCTTTCTGGAGAATAAAAGTCAAATTCTTGATCAGATGCTTATTTCCCTTGGTGAAGAGAAATGTGGTTGGGCATAAGAAATGTAATATTTTTCAGTGGAATGGAGGGAAAATAATATTTTGTCACAACAGATGGCATCTGGGAATGGGAGTGCTTGGTAGAAGGACCTGCTCAAGACTTCTGAACAACATAAGCAAAGTTTAGTGTCATATGGTCAAAAATGAGGAAGGCCATGAGTGTATCAAAGCCCAGTTCTGTATGTCAACAATCAGCACCCTCTGAAGGGGTGTGGGGACTCAAGGCACTAGCAGGCTCCTCAGTCCAAATAGTACATGGGTGTGGTCTAAGCCCAGATTGATTTTGCACTTCTGCCTCTGCTGAAACACTCTTCTAGCATTTATAACTTTTCCATTTCTCTTTTCTCTGAAAGACTCACAGCAATATCAGTGATGGCAGTGATTGAAGAGAAACTCGGAGCTCTCAGTGAAGATTCAGGAAGCAGAATCTCAGTTTGTCTTCATCCTCTACATCAGGACTTTAACCTAAATTCAGACTCCATGTTGAAGCATTGCAGTAGTGTGTATTTCAGATTAGATATCTAGAGTTGTTCTTCATCTGCTGGGCAAGGCTGCAAACATTTGTCAGAAGCAGCATGGGGAACCTAGGAGAGAAGCCAAGGACATTAAGCAGCATCTGAACAGTTTGAGAAACCCAGGGCACACAAAGGAGGATGACTGCATCTCAGAGAAGGTGTCCAAGCTGTCTGCTGAATATTCTCATGTTATTCAAGGAATCACTAGCTTTAACATCCTCTGGTTTAACATCCTCTGGTTTAAAATCCTCTAGAAAATAACGAAAGAATAGTCTTGCTTTTGCTTTAAAGTAGCTTTGTTCTGATATATGTCTGTGGTTATACAGCTGTATATTCCCCTATGACTGCCTTGTTTTTTCTGGTCCCAGGTCTCATCCATTTGGAAAAGGTGGAGAGAAACTAGTGCTGAGTAATGGAAGCTGTTTTTTCTTTTGTCTTTATCGTTAGATGAGGAAGTTTGTGATAAGGAAACCTGGAGACAAGAAACTGCCAGCATTTTGCACAGGAATGAGGTCATGTATGAACAAAGATGAAATTGATGTTTTCAGAACTAAACAGGATAACTACTTTTGTTTTCCACATGTTAGTTTTCTGGGTGGCCTCCAGAGCTTTGAAGGGCATTTTTCCTAGACATAAAAGAACTTCCGTTACAGGTGGTGCTTTTCAAACCTTCTAAGTCCTTGTATATCTGTGATAAAACTCTGGCAAAAACTGACATAACACTTCTTAGGAGGGCAGCTGGGTTCTTATTGTTACAGTTTTTCCATTCACCACTTCAAAAGTTCAGGTAAAGCAACTTCCCACAGGTCCTAACATTGGTAGTTTGTTGATAAAACA
Organism: Apaloderma vittatum; assembly: GCF_000703405.1. NCBI lineage: Eukaryota > Metazoa > Chordata > Aves > Trogoniformes > Trogonidae > Apaloderma > Apaloderma vittatum. The sequence continues at coordinate 15,886 of NW_009706191.1, read as the reverse complement.
GCAGACTTGAAACATATTTAATTTATGGTCTATTTGGGGTATTAATTTATTCATGGAAATGATTTTTTGCTATTTACAAGTTTATGCCTTTAAGATTTATAAATTATATATATGCATATAAATATATAAATTTGTGAGAAAATACTTTTCCTTACTAACTGACTGCTATTCTTTTCTGTGACCCATCACTCCTTCCCAAATTTGAGGCCAAATAATTTCTAGTTGGCTCTGCCTAGGATCTAATACTTTGAGCCGAGAAAACAAAAAACAACAATGATTGAAAACATGCTCAGGCAAAGTCTTTTAGGCTGTAAAAGAATGAGCATAAGAAATGACTTAGAAAGAATGTAGTGTTTAGGGAATTTAGTTAGAAAGGCAGTGAAATATATTTCTTGTATGAAAACATTCTGAGAAGAAATAAAATGGTACATGTGAGAAAATTGTAATGAAGAGAAGCATAATTAATTATTTAGACAAACCAAAAGAAAGTCAAAGTAAAATATATTGGGTCTTTCAGTGTGAGTAATTTATTTATAAGTAGACATATATTCTGAGACTCAGTGTCCGCATTGGATTTGTGTAACCGTGTCTTATTTAGCAAGATTTAGAGTCAAAATAAAAACCACATACAGTAGTTTCATCTCCAATTCTGTGCAAGCATGCCGCAGAATACAGATGTCTTGGCTTTACCTGAGAGTTTTGTTCATGCTTCAGTTTAACTGCTGACTACAATGCCTCAGATGATAGCAGTGCATTTTTGTTGTTCTGAAAATTAAGCACTTTGCAGTATCTGTACCCAGACATAATTTCAGAGACAAAGTAAGATTACTTGTCACAGATTGGAATATATTCTCATGGATTATTAATATCTGGTGAATATTTTAAGTGCAGTATGTAGATACTAAATTTAATTTTCTTCAGTGCATAAACTATGCTGTGGTTTTTTTCCAAATCAATTACCTGAATTTTCATCAAGAATGCAGCTTGACTGTTGACTGTCCCCTGTGATGCTGAGACTATGCATGACACAAATGGAGCAAACTGGAAAGAGCGGATGACCTTAAGCAGGCATGCGCTCTGAACCACTGCTTCTGGTGCTAGCAAGAACGGATGCAAAGAACAAGGGCTAAATGACAGCTAACATCCCTTAAGAATTCCAAGAGGACATAAAGCTGTGGGCACTAGTGAGGATTTGGAAAGACCACACTTTAACTCTCCTTTTGAGATCTCGGAGAATAAGACTCCAACTTGCAGTCAGTGTTCTGCAGCTCTCAGACTATGCAAGAGTCTGATAATGTGTGTGAATACAAAGCAGAACATACCTGAACTGTGACCTCCTCATCTCTCCTCTGCTGTCAGGACTATTACTACCACATTTCTGTGTCACAAGGTAAAAGAGAACAGTTTAGTAGATGTCCAGGGCAAAAAGCAGGCTAGGAAGAAAGCAGCTGAGCCCCACTACCTCATTTCTTTTGGATGCCCTTTAATTGTTAATGGGGAATAAGCATGGTGAAAATTAACTGGTTCTCTGATGTAATCATCTTTATGCAGAAACGGGAAAGAAATCACACTCATAATATTGAAATATTTTAAATCTCCATTAACATCTTTGGGGACTGTGATTTGGCAAGCGGCACAGGGTTGTTCAGTCAAGTCCTCATCAGGAAAGGAATAAATTCACTAAGGCCAGTAGCAGTTTTGCCTGAGAGAGAATGCACAAGATGTTTCCTTTTGATATGAAGGGAGCTAAGCAGTGAATGAGAGCAGACCTACGTAAGAGGCAGAAACCCTTGCCCCCAAAAAAGTTCTCCAAGTCCTCTTCGTTATATATATTTCAGTAACAGTACAAGGTCTTTACATTTCAAGAACTAAACTACATGCATTAAGCTACAGGACTAGGTGACAGAATCCTCTCAAAAGTATATTTTATATGGAGTGAGTTAACATCTTTGGAGAGTTTCTGTGCCCTCTGTCTGGCATGAAACATGCAGTTGGAGTTTTATTGTAGACACTTTTGACATATTTTTGATCATCTTTCTCTTCGATCATATACATTTCTTCCTCAAATCATCCTTCCTGGTTTTCATGCTAATGTCTTAAGTTCCAGTCCTTAGAAATTACATTACAGTTTTGAAGACAAACATAATACAAATGATTAACTGGATCTGAATTCAAATCTAGTACTTCAAATTAACTAACTTCTTTTTTCTTTTTGGAAAGTTTTCTGGAAGAAGTCTCTTAGGCAATCTGGCATTTTATCCTATTACAAAGCAATTCCAGTTTGCTCTCTGCAGTTTTAGCTGCATCTGTAAGTTTTGTTGACTGAACGAAGTACCAGAAGCAGCCTGTTAACAAAGGAGTTAATGGAGAAATTTTCACAGAATACAGCATTCTACAACATTGTAATTTCCAAGAGTATATTTTCAATCCTATGTCTATTCTGACTTAGAAACACAACTGCAAGACAATCCCCTTTCAAACTGAAAGATTATAACCAACAATATATGCTTCCCTGCACATACAGAAGGGCAAGTTAAAGGTAGAGTAATATCACCTTTCAATTTGTTATTCTTTGATTATCACATTCCCCTTAGCTCTGATGCGTTCTGTTTTTGTGACTCCATGTGACAGGGGTTTATTGTTTTAACAGGGATTTTTTGTTATTCAGTTTGAAAAACCTTCTACAATTTTTGATCACTACACAGCAGTTTTCAGGAATATTTTAATCATGATCACAACAGGCAAAGCTTATGACAAAATAATTGATTACCTGATTTTTATCATACTTAGAGGCTATGGAAATATTCTGTTATATTGATTAAAGACTCAGCCTTTCCGTACAGTAGAGGTTGTTTATATTTCTGGCCTCCAGCCAGCACAAGGCACAATAAGCCAGAGATAAAATAACAAATTTATTTTTAAAATTAAGTTGTATATTGATTTTGATTCTTATTAAATTTACTGGAAGAGGAGGGGATTCTCATATGTTTTGGCTCTCTCAAGAAAACACGATTCATAGTTTTATAGTTTATGACCTGTAAGTGGAGTGGACATGTTTGTTTGCTTTAGTAATGTGAAAGTATTGAGGAACATCAGCACTAGCCTGTGTCACAGGAACTGGAAAGCATGTGTTATACAGGATGGCAAATGAGAAGGTTCAGGCAGAGCAAAGATAAAAATAATCATAGTTTCTGAATAAGCTTGCTAACAGGTGGCTGACTCCTCTCTGAAGTATGCTCTTTACTGCTGGGTGTGCAGCTGTGAATCACAAGCAGTCTCGATCTAAGAAGCCCTGGTGATGGTTTCAGATTATTTTGTGCTGTTGTCTTTCTGACTTCTGAAACCACCTCCACACTGCCGTAATTCATGCAAGTCTCCTGTGCTTTGCTTAGTTACTTACAGACAGAAGAGAGATTCAGAAAAAAATTTATCCAAGCCAAGCATGTGAACATTTCCTCTAGGGGGTTTAAGATCTGATTTCCCCCTACCTCATACTTCTCAGTTCTCTTCTATTTAGCTGTAGGGAAGATGAAATAGGGATGTGTTCAGAGAGCATTTCAGTCTGCCCATGCTGTAACAAATACACACTTACCCCGTTATAACTCACAACAGAAAAAGTTTGACTTTCAATACTTTTAGGATAAATTGCAGGGTTTCATATTTTGTTGAGGTTTTTTACCACAGCTAAGTGTTAATGTAGAACTAGTTGGGAAATAATGAATAAAATGTTTACAAGAAGAATTTGAAATACTTTTTGAAACTTATACACCAGAGAAGTTCAATAAATTGACATCACACACAGAGATAGATACCAAAACTGCATTCTTGTCTGGAAGAAAAAAAAAATCCTAATCTTTTCTAGACATTTTTCTTCTATTTTGTGAGAGAAAACAACAACATAGAGATAGCAAAAGAGTTCTGTATTCCAAGATCATTATGAGGTACAGGATGGATAGTTTAGAATTGAATCTCGGCAATAGGGAACATGGATGAATGAAGAATTCATTTCACTCCTGCAAATGCTGGTATGTTAATGTTGCTTGCATAAATAATATTCTCTGATTAAAGCAAAACTGCAGGGGGTTGATGTATTTACTGAGAGAATGAAAGCTCTTCCTTCCAGCCAGAGTAATACATCTATTTATTAACAAAAGATAATATTTTATTATCTTATTATTTTTTTTATTGTCTAAACTAATGGCGGTAGTCTTCTAGGAATACGAATGTTCAAATGATGATATAGACTCTTCATTTACAATATGATATCATCCAAGAATATTTCTAGATACACTAAGAAAGTTTTCCTCTTCCTTTTTTTGGGTTAGACTGAAGTGAAAACTTAGAGAAATAATATTAGTGTCTGTCTTTACAGATAATTTTATATTCTGTTTGTTCTGGCATGGTAGAAGAATAAAACAGGGTTTTTCCCCATAGAATTTCTTATGTTTATAAATGTATAATTAAAAGAAATCCTAAAGATGCGTCTGTAGTCCTATGGATCACATTAAATGGAGAATTTACCCTGCTGTTAAGAAATTTCTAAAACTAGATTTTTTTCTAATAAAATCAAATTCTGTGGTCTTTCCCTGAATGGTAAACAACAGAGGCCATAATGATTTATCCTTTCTTTGGTTTTATTATAGTGTTCTATCTTCTGATTTAAAAGCTCTTACCATCATAATTGCCTCTTTTGGCTTTTACAAAATGTCACAGCTCCTATTTAGCCAATAGATCACATCACACAGGGCTACAGCCTCACTTTTAAACACTATATTAAGAGTTGAAATATCTGACAGGCTGAATTATAGGCATAGCAACAAATTGGTCTCCTTTTTTGCCTTTGCACAATTTGCTGTTTCTTTGGGAAATAGGGAAGAGATCTACAGCTGGAGATGTCTGGATCCAAAGGTATGCCTACGAAGAATGGGCTTAGTCTAACCCATTCAAGCCCTCTTCCAGGCACATAAACAGTATAATTAATCTGTCACTTCTCAATGTTATAATTAGTCTTATTCATTCATAGCCTCTGTAGACATGGTAACCTCACAAACAGGAGTGCATTTTGAAGGCAGAGGTAAAATAGTACTAAATTAATTGCTGTATCTGAATAAGAAAGAAAAACTTTCAATCAGACTTTTTACAGGGACTCCAAACAAGAAAACTGTGGCTGTATTTTTTCAGATATCTCAGGTAGGCTAAAAAAAAAAAATTATTTCTACTAACAAAATTGTTATTTTACCAGTAATAACAGAATTATTTCTCCCTACTTAACATTTCATTCCACTATGTCACTAGATGATTTAGTTTTCACTCTTCTCCCCTAACCTTGTGAAAGTTTTCCTGAGTCCCTCAGAAAGTGATATATCATAGAACCATTGGGTTGGAGGGGACCTTAAAGACCATAAAGTTCCAATCCCTCTGCCGTGGACAGGACACCTCCCACTAGAGCAGGTTGCTCAAAGCCTCATCCAGCCTGGCCTTGAACATTGCCAGCGAGGGAGCTTCCACAACTTCTCTGGGCAACATGTTGCAGTGTCTCACCACCCGCATAGTAAAGATTTTCTTCCTAATTTCTATTCTAACTTACCCTCTTTCATTTTGAAACTATTAGCCCTCATTCTATCACTACACACCCTTGTAAAAAGTCCCTCCCCAGCTTTCCTGTAGGCCCCCTTCAGATACTGGAAGGCAGCTATAAGGTCTGCCAGAAGCCTTCTCTTTTGCAGGCTGAACAATCCCAACTCTCTCAGCCTGTCCTCATAGGCAAGGTGTTCCATCCTTCTGATCATCTTTGTGGCCCTCCTCTGGCCCTGCTCAAGCAGATCCATGTCATTCTTATGTGGTGAGCCCCAGAGCTCGATGTAATACTTCAGGTGGGGTGTCATAAGACCAGAGTAGAGAATCACCTCCCTCGACCTGCTGGCCATGCTTCTTTTGATGGAGCTCAGAATATAATCTTTGTGAAATTAGCAACCATACCGAACTTTCACAGTGATGAAGCTAATGTTATTCTGCTTTAACACCTGCTGTTCAACCTTTCATCATGTGTGTATATCTAGCTTAACGTTCTTCCTGTCATCTGCTCACAGACAAGTTTCCTTGGCTGCCTTGAACAAACAAAGGGCTGTCCTACTGGGACAGGCAAGCTGTGTGAACTGTCACTTTCTGTTAGCAAATAGCTCTTTTCCAAGATCAGAACATTTTCCATGTGCCTGATCTGCGTTTCATCCCTGAGAAAAGCTTTCCAACACAAATATAATTACGCAATTTTGGTCTCCTATCCTTTTCATGGAACAGGATAATGTGTTGATGAGGTACTTCAAACTCTCTGTGGGACTGGCAACATGACAGACTGCAGTTATTTAGTAGAAACACATTGGGGGAACAGAGAACAAAAGTAACTCATCAGTGTGTTGATGTGATCCTCAATATGGCCAACACTAAGATCACAAACAATAGTAAGATTAGAAGCAAAATTAAAATCAGATTTGAAGTTAAAAAATTGCTCAGTGCTTTATGATCTGTACAAATGGACTAAAAGATACATTTTTTTAGTCTTAATATTTGAGAAAAGATAAGATTAATAAGATTAAATCATCCAAAGAAAAAGACGTGGTAATGGAATGAAACTGAAATCAGATAGACTGAACTAGATGAATATGCTTTGAAAAAAATCATATCCTTTAAGTGATATTCACAGACTGCAACTATCCAACAATGAATTTATATGGAACTGGTGAGTTAACAACATATTTGGAAAAGCATCAGATGATTTATCAGTGATTTTGTAGGGTGTTGACTTTGTATAGGATCTGTAAAGGATTCTAGGACCTGATCCATCTGAAAACATGGAGGTCCAGTCCCTGGAGACATTCACGGTCAGGCTTGATGGCGCTCTGGGCAACCCGATCGAGTTACAGATGCCCCTGCTCACTGCAGGGGGGTTGGACTAGATGACTTTTAAAGGACCCTTCTAACCAACACATTCTATGATTCTGTGAGAGAGAATTGAATGACTCCTCCCAGCTTATTAGTTCTTTTACTTTGGAGTTTTATTATTTTGGAGAAGAGAAGGAAGTGGGTTTTGGTTAATTTTCGTTACTTGAGATTCAGACTCTTGTCCTGGAGTTTGATCATCTGAATACTGATCAGGCTCAGAAATGATGAAATCTAGTTTAATGAGTGGCTTGATGGTGTAGGAACATGGTTCACAGTAAAAAGAAATTTTATAAGCACTCTAATCCCCATCCATATCTCTTTAAACTTTGTACTTCTACCAGTTCGAGAAGTTTAATACAAGAGTCTTAATAGTTCAAATTCAGATGATGAATCTGGTTTTATGACAGTTTCAGGTCTGAGATCCATCTCAAAAAATTGTTTTGAGCATCACTGTTAAAAGCACTCTAAAGCTTTATATCTCTTACAGAAAAAAAAGGTGTTAAAATTCTCCTAAAAGCAAAAATGAAAAATTTTCCGTGGAGATCTATCTTTTATTCATTTATAAAAGAGGCTTTGTTGTTTTGAGAGTTGAAAAATTAATTAAAATAATATTAAACATGTATGAATCAATTTATTATTTTGTGCGTAGGTGGAAAAAATTCTTGTACTGTTGTTTAAAAATGTGAAAAAAAAAATAAGACACCAACACACACACTAATATTGATCCTCAGCAAAGAAATTGATTTCAAAATGTTTCCTGAGGTTTTTTTTCCCAAAGGTGCTAAATATTGTTTAATTTTACAAGGTCTTTGCAACTGGAAAAAAAACAACCCAAAACACCTCCTCTGAATTATTCAGTTCCTGGAGAGTCCTTCACTTACTCTATGGCAAGATACAAAACCATGATTATGGCGAAGCCTGTGGCTGAGCATTTGGTAGGAATATGATTATATGCGAAGATACTGTCTCTGAGGTGCTATTTTGCTGCATAAGGAGGTGATGGAAGCCCACCAACAGACTTGATGTTTCTCTTGAAAATCTAGCAATAAAACGGCCATTCCAAAGAAGAAACACAATGCTTTCGTATTTTAGAGTGTCTATTCAGACAGGTGAGCCTTTTGGGGTCAGTAAGATATTTTTTCATATGGTTGCAGTTCTCTTATTTACTGATTCAATTCAGTTATATTAAAAGTCAGATCCATTCTATTTCTATTTTGGAATTGGATTTTGTTGCCATCAGGAGCATAATAGATAGTGGTACACGACTATACTTCAGCCTTTACTAATAAAATGGTCAAACTAAGGTTACCTCTAGCTCTCACCAGTAGAAAATGTATTGACTTAGGTTCATCTTTAATGTCTTGGTAAGCACGTATTACAGGTCACCTGAGCAAGACAGTAAGACTGACGAGTCTCTTGTGTGTTTCTAGCCATTTTAATGTTCTATTCCAGTTCTCTGGTGCAGGAGGTTAGAGATATGTGAACAACCTGAGCTACACATTTGTAAACATCTAAATTAGAGAGATAGTTTCAGGATGGCCTGTTTGCATTCATGATCTGTGAACTCCCATAAGGTCAATAAATTTTTAATTGCAGCTGAAATTCATTTAGAGCCACATTTTCAAGAAATTGTTTTGAAACTTCTGAAGTAGACATCACAGGTCTGAGACAGCTGATCTGAGATCTGTTGGTCTACATCTAGTTGATGCATGAAACCGCTTATTGGGGAAAAAACCCCCACAAACTAAAAACAAAACACAAAACCCCACCCCAATCCCACCTAAACCATACATTAACCTAAAAGTTGTTTGACTTGGTAAACATGTGTTGTACAATCTATAATACAAACAAGCTTCCTGCTTTATAGTACTGCATGCTCCTATTCTTTGTCAGAATCATTTAAATTTTGAGTTACTGCATTTCATTTCTATCAGGAGAAACTGGCAGTGTAGTTGGGGGCTTCTTTGATGTATTACGTCCAGACATTGCATTTTACTGAGCTAGATTATAGAATCACAGAATATTAGGGGTTGGAAGTGACCTCTAGAGATCATCTAGTCCAGTGTCCCCTGCCAGAGCAGGATCCCCTAGGGTAGGACACATAGGAACGCGTCCAGGTGGGTTTTGAAAGTCTCCAGAGAAGGAGACTGCACAACCTCTCTGGGCAGCCTCTTCCAACACTCTGTCACTCCCCCAGTAAGGGAATTTTCCCTCATGTTGAGGTGGAACTTCCTATGTTCTAACTTATACCATTACTCCTTGTCCTATTACTGGGCACCAGCGATCAGGAAAGTAGTCAAGGAAGGAATATCTTTTCCCACGGTTTCAAATTCTTTTCAGTTGTTACTTAGTGCAAAATTTTTGCATGTATTTATCCTTAGAGTTGCATCACACCGCTTTCTCAGATTGTCCCAGTGCCTTATTTTCTCTCATAGCTACAAACCTTAACAGTAGCCATCAAGAACAGTAGCATCAACTCTCCTTTCCTCCAGTCCACAATGCTTCTCCCATAATGGTTTCAGTTCTGTACTTACATAGTGGAATATGACCCAAACATAATTATCCTAGTTGGAAATTAGATTAATAACAATAACTACAAAACAATAGGAATTATTCAATACCAGTAATATCTTTGGAGGAAATTGTAATTAATATGGAGCCTGAAAGAACTAAAGTTTTCTCCTAGACTTTGTGCGTCTGTTTGGGAAGCTGTGATTGTGAAAACAGAGACTTCAACTCTTTCATCTGCCTGATTTCATAAGGAGGTGAAATTCCAAGTTGTAGCTATTTAAATGAAGCAGTTAAACCCCTGATCTCAGTAAGATTAAGTAATGACAATTAGATTATTAGACATTTGGCCTGTTGTAGGAGACTGAAATATGATGTAACATGTCATGAAACATGATGGAACATATCATGTTCCAAAACTTTTAGCAATTTACCCTTTTTTTCATTATTCAGATTACCCTTTTTTGCATATATACAGTCATATCCACAGTTAATATAATTGCTATGATTAAAGTCAGTTACTTCTAAAGAAACTGTTCATATTACTGTTTATAGCCTATCTATAAACAGAGGAGGTTGAAATTCTGGCTCTTTTAAATGAGAGACAAAATCATTACCCAGAGGCATTTATAATCCAAAGAGACTAGAGCCTATGAAATGTTTTGGGGATTTCATAAATGTAGGATAGTAAAAGACCTGGAGACAGTTGTGACCTGCAGCTGTTTCGGGAACCCACTTTTCTGTCGGAGAGTGCAGACAACTACAAGAAATCTTTTTCTTTATTTATTTTTTTTAAAAAAAGGAAGAGTTTTATAGGAACATTCTGAAACTGGAGTGCAGGTCCACTCAAGCTACCCTTTGAATTCAATAGATAAATGAATCCAGCACAGGAGGCAATGGGCACAAGCTAAAACATGAGACATTACATCTCCATATCAGGAAATACTTTTCCACCATGAGGGTGGCTAACAACTGGCACAGGTTGCTGAGAGAGATTGTGGCGTACCCATTCTTGGAGATACTAAAAACTTGACTGTGTTTTGATCATGGGCAACTTGCTCTAGCTGAACTCACTTGAGGAGGAAGCTTGGACAGACAGCCTACATCCTAGCCTCAGTAATTTTGTTGTTCTGCAACCTCCAGTTCATCTTTGAAATGCCTTCTGAATTTGTTCACAACTGCTTAAGTTCTGAGTAGAGAGCTGGCTAGGTCCCCCTTGTCTAACGGGTAGAAGAGGTACACCCATAGCTAGGAGGCTAGTTTTAATTCTTTTCTCTGCCTGAGGGGCTTTGTACCTACATCTCTCACCTCTGAGGCAGAATATAGTCCACTTTCTATACCACAGCAATATATATATTAGAAAAAATATCAAAAGATGACTCTGACAGTGCATGTCTAGAAAACTTCACAGTTTCAGTATTCACACTGAATGTTTATATTCCTTCTGGCATAGGAGGGAGGAGAAGCAAGGTGCTGTGTGTCTGGGATGAATCTGTTGCAAGAATTTCCTCATGGGTAGATTTCCACCTATGAATGCTACCCAGCAGTGGGTGCCTCCCTGAAACCTCCCTGTCTTTGAAACACACCTCATTTTAGCTACATGCCTTTCCTTGGCATTTCCACAAGTCTGAAGGATTACTGTCGTGGCTTTTGCAACCCACTATGATGTGCCAAGTTCTTCTTCAGTACTGTGAAAAGCCTGAATGCCTTCAGCCAGAGGCATATCCACCAGAAATTTAGTTGCCTAATGACAAGCTGTTGGGCTTAGCAGTCCAGTGCCCAAATTCTTCTGTGAATTGATCCTTTGGGTAATGTAGGAAGGACAATAAAAAACCCCAACAAATTAGATGCCACTACTCCAAAGGCAGACCATTTCCTAATCTGAAAATCAAGCTCTTTTGTGTTTTAATAGTTTGCATAAGATCCCCAAAGATTTAAGTCATATCACCTATATATCTTTAAATGTCAAGTGAGGATAGAAGTCTGTGTATAAATGAATAATATCTTCAAAATAGGTACTCTCTGTGTGTAGCATGACACTAAATCAGTTTGTTTGTACTTTTAATTTTGTTTTTTAAATAACCAGAGAAATCATTTCATGTTGACAAGCTTGCTGTTGATTAAACTGAGCCATGAAATAGCAGATCCAGAGAAGATGAGATGATAAAAACTTTAAATCCCTAGCAGAAGGTTGGATAAAACCTTTTTACTGTCTGAGGTATACCTGTGAGTTAACTAATTGTGAAGTGATAATAAATGATTTAATTATTTCCCATCTGTTAGGAATTCAATTAAATCCTGCTCAGTTAGCATAGCTGGAGTCTATGCACCATTCTGCTTTGCATTCCCTACCCAGCCTGAAGCCCCTAGAGTTAAGCTATGTTATTACCGCCTGAGGTAAGGATGTGAGAGTGCTTTAAGAGCACGTTTTTCCCCTTAAATCCCTCATGCCTGTAATCTTACCATTGCATTTACAACATCTTTCTAACATAATAAATGCTGTGTTTATTTAGTCTGCAAAAAACAATGCTTGAATTGGGATTTAGTCAAAATTATTATAGAAAAAAAAATGTTGAGTTCTCTGAGGTAAAGATTCAACAGTACTGTTATGGTTCATCCCTAGCCAGCAACTAAGCACCACACAACTGCTCACTTACTCCTCCTTGCCCTGGTGTGATGGGGAGGAGAACTAGAATAAAAGAGGAAAATCTTGTGGGTTAAGATAAGAAGTTTAATGCTAAAATAAAATAATCATAAAAAATAATAATAGTAGCAATGAGAAGAGAGATAACAAAAAGAGAGAGAAATAAACCCCAAGAAAGACAAGCAACACACAATGCAATGGCTCATCACCTGCTGACCACCGCCCAGCCAGTGTCTGAGCAGTGATTTGCTCCTCCTGACCAACTCCCTTCACTATGACATCCCATAGTATGGTATCTTCCTTTGGCTAGCTCAGGTCAGCTCTCCTGGATGTGGTCCCTCCCACTTTCTTGTGCACTTGCTTACTGGTAGAGTATGGGAAACTGAAAACTCCTTGACTTAGGATAAGCACTACTTAGCAGCAAGTGAAACTTCCGTCTGTTATCAACATTATTCTCATATTGAATCCAATACACAGCGCTGTATCAGCTACTAGGAAGAAATTTAAATCTGTCCCACCTGAAACCAGGACACGCACAAGAAGTACATTTGAAAATAATGATTCTCAGAGAACATAGATAAGGACAGGGCTTCCTCAGGGGTCCATACTGGGACCAGTACTGTTTAATATCTTTATCAGTGACAAAGACAGTGGGATTGAGTGCACCCTCAGGAAGTTTGCAGGTGACACCAAGCTGAATGGCGGAACAGGATGCCATGCAGAGTGATATGGACAAGCTTGAGAAGTGGGCCCATGTGAACCTCATGGTTCAACAAAGCCAATGCAAGGTCCTGCACTGGTTAGGGGCAATCCTCATTATCTTTACAGGTTGGGGGATGATTGGTTTTAAAGTAGACCTGCAGAGAAGTACTTGGGGTATTGGCGGATGAAAAGCTGGACAGGAATCAGCAATGTGTGCTCATAGCCCAGAAAGCCAATCACACCTCAGCAGGTAAAGAGAGATGATTCTCCCCCTCTGCTCTGCTCCCATGAGACCCCACCTGCAGTATTGCATTCAGTACTGGAGTCCTTAGCACAAGAAGGACATGGACGACCTTTTGGAACAGGTCCAGAGGAGAGGCTGCAAAGATGGTCAAAGGGCTGGAACACCTCTCCTTTGAAGACAGATTGAGAGAGTTGGGATTATTCAGCCTGGAGAAGGCTGCAGGGAGACTTTTTGCAGCCTTTTAATAATTAAAGAGAGCTTATAAGAAAGATGGGCACAATATTTTTACCAGAGCCTGTTGTGATAGGACAATGGATAAAGGTTTTAAACTAAAAGGGGGTAAATTTAGACTAGATATAACAAAGAAATTCCTTGTAGTGAGGGTGGTAAAACACTGGAACAGGTTGTCCAGAGAGGTGGTAGAAGCCTCATCCCTGGAAACGTTAAAGGTTAGGTTGGATGAGGCTCTGAGCAACCTCATCTAAAGATGTCTCTGCTCATTGCAAGGGGGGTTGAAACTGGATGACTTTCAACAGTCCCTTTCAACCCAGAATATTCAATGAATCTATATCAGATTTCCAGGAGGTGTAGGCAACAGTTGCCTCCCTTCCTGCCTCCTTTCCATTGCAACAGCCAGAACTTCTAGGGTAATTTCACACACTTCGACGTCACTGACACACATAGGTTATCACTGCCCAAAACTACTCCTCCCTGTGAACAGCACACCCCAGTCCAAGACTACAGAAGTATTCGGCTCTCTAACTCCTACTGAAATTAAGTACCACTAAAAATATTGGTTGCATGCAATACAATAAGGAAAACCCTTTTCTAGGATAAGAGAAAAGCATGTGTTATTGCAAAAGAGGAAAGAATAACTGGTACTTAGCAACACAGACAAAGCAAATGTGAAATTAGGAATGAGGTTTCACTCCTAATATATAAAAGGCTGAAAATTAAGGAAATTCTCCATAAGCATCTGTGTCTTAAGGATTCTCTAGGGACACGAGACATTCTCATTTTGTATGTATCCACCTACAAATCATTTGATGTAAGTAGTGACGAGCTTTGTGTTTCACTTTGTTTTACGCTGTCACTTTAACCTATGTTTAAGAAACTGTCTCCTCTTCTTCTCAATAAGATACACTAATTAATTGGGTAACCTAACTGCACATGCCACACAATCATATTGGCTCTTGGATTAGTTTATTTAAACCTAAGTAAACCAAACAGAGATTTTACTTTTATTTCAAGATAACTCCCTTCTGATACTGTATTTGCCTTTGAAATTATGCAGCAAGTTCTCCTGGAAGGGCACAAAGGGAAAAAAAATCATTAAAATCTTTTTCAACTCTATCACTGCTCTTCACTCAGACGTGAAGAGCCTCAGGTGACATGACTTAGGCCAATTGCTTCACTTATCAAAAACAGGTAGCATAAGCCCTCAACAAATCTGTCTGCATGGTTGTTTTTTGACCTCTTATTGAATGTTTGTCAGTTGTCACTTTAACTCACAGTCCTACATTAAAAGGTTTGAGAAATATTGCTCTGCTGGGGTAGATTCATATTGACACAGCTGGGTTTTTTTCAGCATTATATCATCAACTTTATATTGTGCTGCCCTGATGAATTAAGCACATAAAAATATAACACCAAGCAAAGGACAATAGTAAGGAGCATATTTTTTTCCTTTCATTGTCATTTTATTTATGCTGAATATGAAAGTAAATATTTTAGAGTCAGTTCTGGACATGTAGACCTTAATGCTGAGAGAGAATTTCTGCCTGTGTATATCTGGATATACATAATTATGCAAAAAAAGAGTATACACAAGTTTTCTGCTCTGGTAATCCCACTTAACAGTGATATTACATTGTCTGAAGAACCCTGTTGGAGAATATTTCCTTGCGTAGAAGATTTGGAGTAAGTCTGGTGGATGTGCCAAAACTGTGATTTATGCAATCTTCTTAACCCCAGAACAAAGAAAGAGAAGGAGCATGTGGTGATGGGTCAGAGTGGCTGTTCAGGAGTGACAGGAAGATGATAGAGGCCTTAGCCCAGTGGTATATAAACTAGAGCAGAACCATCCTCGCTTTAACAGGCACTGAGACACATCAGTCATGGGTCATGGACCAGGGAATTTTAAATGGCTCTTTGCCACCAGTCCTTATAACAAAAAAGAAATAAAGCTCAGACACAGTGGAAAATCAAGGCAAGACCATATCGGTATAAAGGCATTCCACATTTACAGAAGAAAATGTTAAAAATGACAACTATGCCCCCCACATCTAAGCAGGACAAACATTTTTATATGGTAAATTACTGAGCCATTTTGATAAATTGTTTACTTTAATCTATCTTTGGCCATTTTCTTTCTCCTTTTTGCTCACTCTGGAGTTTTTTTTCCCCGAATCTCTGATCCACTTCAAACAAACAAATTTCAGAAAGTCACTATGAAAAAATTCGCATGGTTATTTGCTGAAGAAGTTTTTACTGTGTTCTGGAAATATATTAAAACCTTTGCCCACCCCCAGTCATGAAAGTATTTAAAATGCATATTCAGTAAAAGCTTCTTCCTGGAACTGTATTTTAATTTTGTCAAAACATGATTGCCTAAGCCTGTTGAGTTTTTATTGTAAGACACAGATCAGTCCTTCAGAGCTCACTGTTTATATTGCTGCTTGTGCAAAGCTGAAAATATACCTATGTGGAAAAAAATCACACACACTGAAAAAAAACACCTTTTTTTTTTGGTTTTTTGAACAGTTTATGCTTTTTTCTAGGTCTAAGAAAGCTGCTGCTTTGCTTCTCCTCCATGCTGAGGAGGCTGCTCTGGACAGTCCTGAGGGGCA
>NW_009706190.1:50406-59146 GCF_000703405.1 Apaloderma vittatum | reverse complement strand
TTTTACTTTTCTTCCCTTCCCTTTGTTTTACTTTTCTTCCCCATCCCTTTTTCTTACTCTGTTCTTTTAGTGAAGACAAAACACAGCCCATCGAGATGAACGTGTTAAAAGCGTGTAAAAGCAGCTTGTGCAATCCTTTCCTCTGCCGTATTGCCTACAACACTGCCAATAACATGCTCCAGTGCTCCATAAGGCTTTTGCTTCCCTCTCTGACAGATGCTCAAAAGCAATACACACCCCAGCTTCATCAAACTTGCACTTTAATGGAAAACTTGAACAACAATCTCCCACACTTTTATATCAGCACCTTTGCCTCCAACACACTCCGTAACTTCCATTTGGGAAGTTATTCTGCCTTAGTGTCGTTAAGGACTCTGACACACAAACCAGTCACTGCAGGGTAATAACTTACAAAGCATCACCAGTTCCCTGGTAGCTGGATGCACATTCTTATCCCAAGACACCCTTCAGCAGACGTGAGTTAACTTAAACCACTTTTTCTTAGAGGGTGCAAATTGACACTTATGGTGAAGCTGGTACCTAATTTGTTCCCCCTCCGGTGCCAAAGCCTGATTGTATCACTCAGTCTCTCCTTTAAGGACTGTCAGAATATACATACAGATTCTGGTGCCACTTTTTATCTCTTATGCAGGGAGACAAGTGGAAATGATCATATAAATCACGAGAAAGCACTTCCTTTTGTAGCCAATAAGCAGGACATTCAGCAGAAGTCCCTGGCCAGAATCATTTAGCAATAGCTATTAACTGCAGAAGGAGGAGAAGAAAAACCCACATCAGGTAGAGATTATCTGGAAAGGTGGACACAGTGTAAAGGCTGATATTGTGTGAAATTCTCTCCTGTGAGGAAGGTTAGCATGAGGCTCTGTTTGTAGGGCTAAACGTTACTCACACATAGCAGTGCCAGCAGAAGCAGACTTAGCTGCCTAGGCAGATAAGCATGGCTTTTCTTTCCCAACAGGAAAGTAGCATCAGCATCCCTAAGAGTTTAACATGAGGAGTCAGGCCTTATAAAAATATAAAAATCATGGAACTGGCCTTATAAAAAAAAAGCCAAAAAACAACAAAACCCAAAAAACTCTGGTGCTTGGAAACAGCGTATTCAGTGTATTACTGATATCCGCCGCTCTTCTGCTCAGCTCTTCATAAGGCTGACTTCTTAGTGTGATGCCTAATATGGGCTTTATATTTGTCAGGATGCAGTCTTTCGTCATGTTTCATATCCGTTTTGTCATTATTCCATTCCCAAAATATCTCTTGCTCCCAAAATAGCTATGAAGTCAATGCAGCATCATCTCCCAAGTCCTATGAGTATACAAGGATGGGGACTGACAAGCCAAATGCTATCTGCTGAATTGAAGGGGACACAGATGAGACCTGTAGAACAAAAGATCTGATAGTTCCTTTACCTACAATGTTTTAAAAATAAATAAACTTTTTTAAAAAGAAAAAATTATTTTTCATGCTCTTCCTTGAATAATTAACCTTAAGTCATAGGTGTGCATGGAGGAGAAAAGGCATTTCTTCTGTGCACACCTGATCTTCTCCAGTAAGCACAAAATTTTGGAAGTAGCCTGTGACAGCTTTAGTACACTGTAGTCAAGTAAGGTCAGTTCTCTTGTAATGAGTGACTCTGTATTTATTCAGTGCACCTCCCCAGTTCTCTTCCATAGAAGGAATAAGCTCGGTTTCAACTGAATTCACAGCAGCGAAAGGTATTGCCCACGGTGGGGTGCCTGTCTGTAAAAATCAAATATAACCAGCTTGATGTGCCTGTCAGTGAAAGCTTCACCAACCCAGTATAATGCAGATTCTCTGACCAGACCCTCCCAAGGCAGATGGGACAGAAATGTACATTTGCTTACAATCAGTGTAGTGACTTTCCAGTGCAAACATCCCCAAGGCAACTGGCGAAGCACTTCCAGATAGACAGATATTCACCAGTTGGTACACATACTTTGCCAGTGTCTTTGTCTACAGAAGCCTTGTTAATATCTTGTCTGAGATTTCTGCATATAGCCTCAATACACTGTGTTTTAACAAGTAATAGGAGATGTCTTGCCTTATTTCACTCTACTTCTTCACTCCAAGGGAACACACAAGGCTTTACAGTGGCATTTCCCAAAGACTTCATTTTAGAGGAGTGAGGCAGAGGTAGGCTTCCTCAGATAATTCTCTCTGGTCCTGGGCAGAGACAGCACTCAAAAATGAAGACAAGTTCCCACAACATGGTGGAAACAGCACAGACTGGGTGTGCTGCCAGCCTGGAGGCAGACACTGTCCCACCCTGCATTCTGGGTACTGCAGAGGAGAAAAGGTTCCGGTTTCTGACAATGGTAAATAGAACATTGAAGCTTGAAGCCCTCCACAAGCTTTAGCTTATCGTTATTAAGATGCATCAGTTTCAGTGGGGAAGTATGCATGAGAACATGCAGCATGCAGCACTGTGCCCCCTTCTGGGGCCTTCAACATAAAAAGGACATGGTCCAGAGGAAGACCTCAAAGATGATCAGAAGATTGGAGCACCTCCCCTGTGAAGACAGGCTGAGAGAGGTGGGACTGTTCAGCCTGGAGAACTTATAGTGGTCTTCCAATATTTAAAGGGGGCCTACAAGAAAAAAGGGAAGGAACTCTTCATGAGACAGTGTAGTGACAAGAGGAAGGATAATGATTTCAAAAAAAATGGATAAATTTAGGTAAGATATTAGGAAGAAATTGTTCACTGTGAGGGTAATGAGGCACCGGCACAGATTGCACAGAGAGGCTGTGGCATCCCCTCCCTGGAAGTGTTCAAGATCAGGCCTGGAGCAATCTGCTCTAGTGGGAGGGGTCCCTGCCCATGGCAGGGGGATTGGTACTAAGTTCCTTTCCAATTCAAACCATTCCATATTCTATGATCTATGATAAGTTTTGTCCTGGTGTCACATCTCTGCATATGTGACAAAACAGATTGAAGAAAAAGACTACAAAAGTGAACAAATACTGGTTTATTTTCACCCAGCACAGTGTGGCACCAGGTGGACATAAGCACAGGTCTGAGTGGAAGGACTTATTAACTTGAGTTCAGTCCCAGACGGCACATATGCCCAAAGGGTATGTCTGTACTGGTAAATTAAATGTTCCTGGGCTCTGAGGCCAACTGCATGGAGCTCTCTGCCTGTATGCTGTTAAATTCTACCACTTTCAGAAACAGTTGGGAGATTGCAAATTGGAATAGGCCAGATTCATGCTAGGAATCAGTTTAATCATTTAGTAATATTATCATGTTTCAGCACCCAGTCATACTTGAATTTCTTAGCATAAACAGAGCCAATCTGCCTTGCCTGGAGCAGCTGAAGTATCCTTTATTTCCAAACTGCTGTTATTTTCCAGTGTTAACGAACAAAAGTTAAATGCACCCATGACATTAGAAACACTATTTTCCCAACACATACATCTGAGTTGACTGGGAGCAAGCACAGAAAGAGCTATCAGCATTGGCATCAGTGTTAGGCAATGGTTGGTACTGCAGCTCCAGAGCGGCAGACCTCCCGTTTGGTTATTCTGTCACCACACACACAGATCAGAGGGTTACTGATTGCTGTGGCATTATGTCCAATGCAGTTGTAAATTCCTCCTGTTGCAGCATAATTCTTCAGGCAGGCCAGCTCTGTTGAAATGTTATGGTGTTATGAATGTCCTACAGAGAAGTGTCTACTATATTACCATCATAGTGCTTAGAATCTCCAAAAGATCAATCAGAAAAGAAAGCATCTCTGTAAGTGGAGGAAATGTATGTGTAGGTTTGCTCTTGTGTCATTGCTTCTGGGAATAAGTTCCCTTGGTGCACGGGAAGGACACAGGTCATGACACCTTTAGTGAAAATGATCCTTCCATGAAATTGAGGAGGATATATTTTGTTTGCATGCCTATGAAATGATAAGGACTGTGTATTGTTCCAGTTAACTATAAAGGAGATCCACTGCAGGAATGAAATGGGAAATGTTTAACACCATAAAGCCAAATTTCAAGACAGAGATTGAATATTTCAGGCTAAACAGAGGAGATACGATAATTTCAAGTGCATGTTTCCATCTTAAAATTAGTTTCTATATGGTCATATGTGCACTTGCTTCAGACATCCTTTCAGCTTTCCCGGGCTACAATTTGGTAGCAACACAGTAGTTTTACAAAGTCTATCTTTCATAAGCCTCTGTGATATTCTCAAGGCTCAAAAGTGTATCTATTTTCCATGCATGTGTGTGTGTTCAGGCCTATGAAGGTGAAATAAAATAAATTTTCCTACCTGCTCCCACAAAAAATAACAAAACACAAAAAATATTTTGAAATATCTTTGATGAAAAAATTATATTTATTCAAAAATATATACTATGATTCTGATTTTACTAGTAAGATATCTTTTGAAAATATTAAAACATAAAAATCTTTATACTTTTCCACACTAGATCAGCCCTTTGTAGATAATAACAATAATAATAAAAAAGGCTGTAGTTTAGATAGCTGCCAGCACAACTCATCTTTTTCCCAGATTCTCCACTGGTTTTAGGTTGTCAATTTAAAATCAGTCCAAATTTTCAGCAATAACTGAACTCCTGTTCCCCACGAAACACATTAACAAACGAGAATGAAGTAAATGAGACCTGAAGAGAAGGATTTGAACATGCTTCTCCAGAGCGTTGCCTTTAAGATGTAATTCTTTCTGATTAGATCTTTTGCAAGGGGAGATTTGTTTGTTTCTTTCTGTGCTAAGTTGCTTTACCTCTGGGAGTCAAACAACATGAACACCACCATATTTGTCCCTACATCTTTTTCTTTCCCTTGCACCAAAAAAAACCCCAAACCCCAATATCTAATCCAGTGAAACTGCGTATTGTCATATAAAGAACAAAAGTCAGTTAAACTTAGGAAAGTTCACCAGGGACTTTGTTCTTTCCATTATTCTCACTTGGAAGGTAGTCTGAATTTTCACAGGAGAATGGTGGCATATATCCAAAGGGAGAGATTTCTGCTCACTTTTTTTTCTGAGAATAAAGGGTAAATGCAGAGGTGAACACAGCTCATATGCAGCCTTTTGACACCCTTCGCAAGATGAGAATAAACTCCACAGAATTACGAAATATACCATACAAAAGCAAGATGGATAGTTAGCACTATTTTTTTAAATAATTAAAAAAAAAAGTCTAAATCCTGCACTTCAATTCTGAAAAGGAGCCAAAGCCAAGAAATGAAGCCAATAAAGACTCTACAATCATACGATATGACTAATGATATTTATGGACAGTGAGAAACCCTGCATTCAGCAATTTCCCAGGTCAACAATGAACAAAATGGAGAAAGCAGACCCATGAAATAAGAAAAGGAAAGGCCATCCTGTGATTTAACATCAGCAGGTAGATATTAGAATCAGTACAGTACTCATGGATAAAACAGAGTCTTAATTGAAAATACACTTAAGAGAAGATGTGGAAGATGAATGTTGAAATTGCCTTCCTCTCTTGCCACTTGAAAAGCACATTTTTAGTACTGAAAGCACGTATCAAATTTTCTTTAACCCTCTGCTCTCATCTGGGGAAAGGAAGGGAGGGAAGAGGAATACTAAATAATATAATGTAAATAAAACATTTATGCTTAATAACTAGAAAGGTGATTTCAACTGAGTAGATAGGTTTACAGAAGTAAGGAATGTTTTTACGTGATCTCAGAAATCCTGCATGGAACAGGGTCAGCAAACCTTTCATTAAAACCAGAAGAGCCCTTAAATGAAAACTGATTCAGGTCTGAGCCACAGGCAGGCACCACTTGTTCAGTGTGTGTGAGGAAATCAAGACAATTAGATGGTAGGAACCCAGAAGAACTCTAACCACAGCTCAGAGGCTATGGAGATCCACATGGCATCTCCACTGGGTTCCTGACCTGATGTCTGCTCAGGCCTCTAGCTAACAGCAGAGGCCCAGCCACTTTATGACACCTCTATCTGCTTAATTTTTGTTGTTTTCCTTTTTATTCACTTTTTATCCTTCAGCAAAGATTTTATGGAGTTGTCAGATATCTAATGCCAAATAAATGAAACCTTGTCATAACACAACGTAAAAACCAAAAAGAGCATGTAAAACTGTGATTCTTCACAGATACTATTTGCATAGACTATGCTTGCCTGCATTTCTTGTGATTTTGTTGTTGTTTCATTTTTTAATCAAAACAGAAAGACTTATAATTTGAAGACCAATTCATATTGCTTTTCCTTTGGCTGTGTTGAGGCTTTTCTTTGGCTGTATTGTGCTTTTGTAACAGCAATATTTAGAACAAACTTTTTACTGGTGAATAGCGTTGTGCAATATAGATACTGTATAAACGTATATATTATATATACATATATGTATGCATATACATACATGTTTCATTGTAGTCTTAGATAACATACTGCACACCAACTTGCTATTGAAATTATTCACGTAATAACAGCCTGTGTTTGTGGCATGGAAAATACAGGAGGCAAATGCTTTGATTTGTTTTGTTCTTGACATAAACATTGCTGGAAATACTACTTGTAAGCTTCCCAAAGTGTGAGAAGAAGAAAAAAGTTTTCCATGGGAAATATTTCCTTGATGAAATCACACAGAAACCTCTTTAAACATTTCCTCACTCATTTGAAGATCTTTAGCCCCAAATTAAGTCAGTTGTACTTCCAGTCAAACGGAACTTAATATGCTTGTAACTTCTCAGGGAAATCTTCTCCATAGTTAGAACTGAGGGCTTGCAATAACCTGCAATGAACTTTGTCTCACTGAATTCTGTCCAGGTTATACTTTGAGACCATTGTACAATGGAAAAGAACACTGAGACTTCAGTGGTTTTTTGGCATTTACACAGACATAAGCAATAAAGCTCACAGTTGTTTATTTTACTATAAAATATTCAGTATCTGTAACATGTAGGATCTATAGTTTGAAGTGCAGCAGAATCATATATTTAGAATAACAAGTTCACTCTCTAGCAACAAGAAATATGAGAGATGATGGCAGGTAGTAATACTAGGTGAGTGTCTCTACTTTTAACAGAAAGCATGTAGAACTGGGATCACATGTCTAATTTTGACTCTAGTTATTGTTCCTAAACGGGAGACTAGACAGCAGTGGTTTATTCTCCTCCTATCTCTGCTAAGATCAGTGACGGAAAAGAAGAGAAGCGCTGCGGCTCATCTAGATAAACTCCTGCAGGACCATACAAGACATTTCAAAAAGTCCTCCTGGCATCAGTCTGTACGATTCTAAAGCACAGCTGAAATTTATAGGAATTTTATAATCAATTAACACGTTAAGTTCTGAAGAGATGTTGTAAACTGTCCAAAGTAATAAAATCGACAATTCACGGCATTACCTTCCTCTACGAAAAGCTTGAATAAATAAGACATTTATAAAAATGAACAGAAAATATGAAATGAGTATACCAAGAACCATGAAAAAATATAAGCTAAAAGAGAAATTGAATTTTCCTCTGAGTTTCTGAGAGTGAATGCAGTTATGGATTTTATACATAATTTATAAGGGAAATTGGCCAGTTCACTCAGGTATACACCATATCAACTTTTAGGAAAGATTAAGCAAGCTGTCTTCTTTTAATTGAAATCAAATATAGGCACAGAAGAAAATGACTTCTGCCCATGGAAGAATGCGGTGATGTCACATGGCCAATAGCATTTACAGTGTACATGAGTCTTTCTTCTACAAAGTAAACTTCTGCTCTAGTTCTGCAACAGCCGTAAAATAGCGTGAGCATTGACAGCTTCCCCCATCTCTGAGTCAGTTCTCCCTTACCACAGCCAGTACATACACTTACATTTGACTTTGTGTACAGTAAGGAAAACCTATACCCTACATCCTCTTTGCATCTCTAAGAACATAAAAATTGACATAATAGATCAAACTAGCGACCCATTTAGTTCAATATCCTATCTCTGAATTAAGTGTCGGATGCTTCAGAGAAAGGTGTAAGAAAGCCTGTAGTGGGCATTAATGGAATGACTTGTCACAGGGAAAATTTGGTAGGGACCTCCAAAACAATTGAATGCAATTTCCTGCTGTGTCAGGTACCACATTCTAACATACACTTCCTAAATATATGGAGCTCACTCTTCACTTGCTCTATAAAAAACAATCTTCCACCTTTCCAGAATTTTTTTCAAATGATTAGGAGAAGTGACTGCCACTCCCAGGTTGTGACACTGGCTCTGTCACAGTCCTTCCATATTTTCTTTAGTAGGCCACTTGAACTCTCAGTGACTCATTTTCTTAATCGGTAATTGTGCTTCTTTATTTCACTGGAAGAGGATTCTGATGACAACAGGTCCTCAGCTAAAAGCTTGTAGAGGTCTAAGTGCTTATTTTAGCAATAAAAAAGATGACACCGCTACAGTCAACTTTCCATTAACCAGCATAATGTAAGGTGAGGATACTTTGGTGATGGAAAAACACTGATGATACAGATATTAAGAGAAATGTTAGCTGCCTCTCCAAGAGGACTGCTTGGTTTCTGACCTGTGAGTGGGAAGTGGCTGCTATTTAGCCTATGGAGGGAACACGTTCTTCTTGAGGATCCTCCTGGGAAGCTCTATAAGATGGCCAAGTTCTTCTGCTGTAGGTAAGATACCACATTAAGGAGATGGGAAATACCTTCTCTGCTGTGTGAGAAATGTGAATGGAACTTCCAGATGTTTCAGGAATGC
>NW_009706190.1:33983-50375 GCF_000703405.1 Apaloderma vittatum | reverse complement strand
GCCCCAGTCAATCCTCCTGCCTTACATCCCTGGCTTTACTTAACAAAATCATCAGTGTGGTAAGGTAGCGGGGTATGGCAAAAATTTTGTCTTGGCACATGAAGTTCATTCACGACACTGCTGAGCCTGGTGCTCTCACAGCTAGGCAAGATGGTTTAGCAGCAGACTTGTCATTGCTAGTTTAACAGCTGGACTTCATGATTTTAAAGGTCTTTTCCAACTTAAATGATTCTGTGATTATGATTCTAAGACAAAGACTGAGCAGACCAGCAATTCCCACTCCTGAGAGAACTATCCAGTAACACTTCAGCTGGGCCATCCTCCAAACAGCAGGACTCGCTAGCATAAGTCTGAAGAAAGACCATCATTGTCACCAGTCAGCCATCTGAACCCAATAGCAGGGAACAATTGCCACTGAGCTTCCAAGTCCTGTCAAAAAGCTCTAAGGCTTTTCATATGCAACCTGAAATATAAAACAGCAGGTAAATAAACACATGACTAAACTCCGAACTTCACAGCAACCTAGGGGAAAAGATTAGATAATGCATAATTCTACACAAGCTAAACAAGAGCTCTCTGGTAGTCTTTTTAATCCCTTTACTAAAAAGGCTTAGGATTTGACTGCTCCTTAGCTCAAGTAAAACAAGTTTTTAATTTTGAAGCAGTAAAATCTATGTTGAATAGCTAGTAAGTCCTTCAAGTATCAAATGAAAGGGCATACAAAGTTAAAGACAAGTACATATTCTTGAATGCTGATGAACAAAAAGAGCTTATTTCTTGTTCATAAAGAAGATATGTCATAAAGTCCCTTTTTGCCTTAATTCTTTATAGATGTAATCTTGATGGACGCATTCCTGTGTGACCTACTGTAGGTGATCCTGTTCTGGCAGGGGGCTGGACTAGATGATCTTTGAGGTCCCTTCCAACCCCGAACATTTTGTGATTCTGTGATTCTGTGACACAGTTAGAAGCATAGCCAGTTTGAGGAACCTAAAAGGCACTAGGAGTCTTTTTTTCATTCCTAGACCCACTCACCTTCCCAAAACCAGAGAAGGGTCTTACAGTATATTTCCTAATGCTTCTCCAGTTTGTCTTAAATATTTCAGTAAAAAGCTCGTCCATCAAAATACCTAAATATTCTCCACTGCTTTAAATATACACTAAGGATTGTAAATTTTGCATATGTGCATATATGAGGATTGTTATGCATACGCATGTGTTTTTATATATACATATACACATGAGGAAATACATTCATAAATATATATGTATATATATATTATATGTATGTACAAGGAAAAATGCAAAGAAACCCATGAGATCTTGAAAAAAGATATTTCTGCACCGTTTGGAGGGTAAGCAAAACAGCAGTGCTACAGTCCCATCTGAACACTGAAAAACTGGCAAACTGCAGTGTAAATATGTGACAGACAGTTGAGGAGCCTGGGCAGAAGTGGTGAGAAAATTTTGCAGGTATGGAATAAAGATTCATGCAGAAAGACTGGGAAATAATTAAAAGGAGCAGGCAAGAAGAAGTGCTAGCACAGGAGCAGAAAGTAAGATAAGTTCTTTAGCTAAAAGGGGAAAATAAATCAGCACAGACAGAAAAGTAATTTTCAGTCAGTTAGGTAAGAGGGAGAAGCAGCAGGGTTTAGAGGTGAGCTTAATACTTCTGTGGGAATTCAGTTAGAGTAGGAATAGATTCTGAAAGAGAGAAAGCTGCTGGATGAGAAGAGATTTTGCTGTTTTAAGATAAGAATTAGATTAAGCAGCCACCATCAGCATCAAGCAGGGACCATTTTTACCCTTACCCAATGCTTCAGTCACATCTAAAAGCAATTACCAATATTAATAACGCTCTTTCCACTGACTTCAGTGTGCTTTGACCAGATCTTGACAGATCAGTACAAATCTACATTGTCATTAAAGACACTCGACAGAAGGATCAAGTTTTTCTACCCTAGTCCTTCATGTAAGACCTCATCTGTAATCTGATCAATATCCCCTTCTAAATTATTTTGGTTTAGGGAATAATTTTGATTCTTGTTTCTGAGAATGGATAACTGTAACCAGTATTTTGAACTATCATCTCATAGTCAGTAAGGAAATAGTCTGGCAAAGTGATATGGTCCAGGAAACATTGATCTTTATCAGTTCTGCTATTCGACGAACAATTTTACTAGTGAGACCCAGATGACTCTGATTAAAATAACCTTACACATTATTAATATAGGATAGGAAAAGGAACAAAGAAAGGAATCTAAAGGAAGAAATACATTTAGGATTAATTCTTCTTTTATTTTCTTTTCCTTTTTTTTAAAATTTTAAATAAAAGCTTTACATAGCTCTGTAAATCAGACAATTGTAGACTTCAGAGAAAAGTCTGGTATATAATCAGTGAAGATTTCCCTCCAGAGAACAGAATTTGACAATGAAACAGCAACTACTGTGCAAAAGTCAGCAAGGAATGAGATGAGCCCATTGACCATTTTTCTAGGTCCAACTGATGTTGGAATGGCTCTTTATGTTTACTGGGCCATATCTCAAGACTTTGGAAGATGTATGCTCTGCTCCAGACTTCTGTCTTTCCATTGCAGGACTTCATATCCCTCAGTTTAACCATTAACAAAATGTTTTGATTGCTATAGCAAATGATTTTACCAGGTCTAGTCGAGAGGTGGCATCCCTGCCCACAACAGGGAGGTTGGACTAGATGATCTCTAAGGTCCCTTCCAGCCTAGGCCATTCTATGATTCTATGATCTATGATTTACTCCTGCCAACGATTTTATGGTCAGAGAAGTTTTAGCTCATTTGTGTTTAGACAGTTGTGCACCAAAATGCAGAATCTTAATGATCACCCAGAACAAACAACAGTGCTGGATAAGTTTACATATCTCTACATTCCTATTTTACACTGGGTTTTAGCTATCTGATGGACTCCAACTAAAAATGTAAGTAAGTGAGAAAAATGGGGAAATCTGGATTATTACAGAAGGACAATTTAAGAAACATAAAGGTAACTCCAGGGAACTGTACAGATCTGGAGGAAATTAAGATAGAAGAAGATCTAAGGACATGGGAAGAAATGTTCCTGTTTAGCCCAAGACACACAGGCATAGAAAAGCAGACTCTTCACAGAATTACTTTTATTATTTGCTTTTTGTCTTATTTTCATTTTTATTTTATTTTTTTCTCTCTCCTTATTGGCATTTGTAGCACATTAGCATGCCCTAAAATCCTGAATGTGGTGTTTACACCTTCTTCTAAATCATTAATGAGACTGCCAAATGAGAATGCACCAAACACAAATCCCTTTTATAAACAGTTTCCCCTTGGCTTGCTACATTGTTATTTATTACCAAAGCTTGTTTATATACCTAGGGCGCTTTTTACTCCATATGACAGTATTCAAATGCAAGTCAGTTTGGATTAATTTTCTTCATCAGCTAATTTTATAATTAATTTTTAAAAGTCAAGACTTCTAGGGTGTTATTTTGTCGTGGTTTTTTTCTTGCTTTAATTATTTTTTTTTGTTCTCCCTTATTACATTTAGACCAAGGAGTAAGGACACTTGTATTATTGATAATGAATATGATATTCAAGTGTATTAAATGATTTTTCAGATGTTGTCCCTAGCACAATTTACACAGTGAAATTAGTGAGATAATTGTAACAGTTGCCCTTCACTGAGAATGACTGTACTTACGAATCATGTTATTTAGAATCCGTCTGGTACTGCCAAACATAAAAATTATTTCAGATATGGAAGAGGAGAAGAAAAAAAGACAAGACAGTGAATGGATAAGTAAGGGCTAGGCAGATGCTCATGTACTTAAATTATATTGTGCTTTTCAAATCTACAACGGAATATTTGACTGTGAAAGACTACGTGTCATAAGGCACGGTTACACATTTTTGTATTTGTTTTATAGCACATTTTTACAGTTTGGTCCTTGATGCTTGATGGCTTTGTATCACTAAGTGTCCCGTCACCTTGGGAAGGTGGAAGACAAATTCTAATGAAACATGGCACTATCTGAACTAGCAACTAACCAGCGTCTGAGACGGATGTTATCACATCTCTTCTTGGACCTATTTCTTATCTGGTACATCGAGGAAAAATCTCCTCAGGCTGAGTCAAAACCTGAGTGTCTGATCTAGAGGTGATCTCCTCTTCTGAGTTTGTCTCTCCTTTCTATCTTTTTCTGTATTACAGACACACACATATTGAGCACTTCTTCCAGCACTTTGCTTTTGAAGAACACTGGTCCAGCCATTGGAAAGGAATACATAAAGGG
Source organism: Apaloderma vittatum (assembly GCF_000703405.1). NCBI lineage: Eukaryota > Metazoa > Chordata > Aves > Trogoniformes > Trogonidae > Apaloderma > Apaloderma vittatum. The sequence goes on along the minus strand of NW_009706190.1, from coordinate 46,075 downwards.
CTCCACTCAAAGGTCACAGCTCTGTTCCTGAAGTTTCCATAAAAAAATGACCTTCTTCAGCATAGTACTTTATGGCTGTTCCTGTCCTGGGATTTCCTGCAAAACAAACTTTTACACCAACCTTCACCCCAAGGGTATTTTTTTCAATATCTCCTAACAAATCCCTATAGATCTCTAAGTATCTCATTGTTAAAAAAACAATGAATTCCTGCACAAAAGCTGTAATACGCTGAATTACTGTCTGTCCAGATTCTTCTTATCTGCCAGCAGAAAATGGTAAGATAATCAATAATTTTCATTTTCAAGGAATCTTATTGATAAAGAGATAATATTTTTTCTACTTTTTAAATTATTATTATTTATTTATTTGTAAAAAACTCTTGGCTTCAAATAATGCCATAATAACAGTCTTTCACTTGGATGCCAAAATTATCACAGAAACAAAGAGCCGGTTATGTGCCATTGTCTTCAATGCTATGTGATCACATATCTCTCTGAGGAGAATATGGTTGGACATCACCATGGAAGATCTATCTGAAAATTTCAGTTTTACCATAAACTTTTAGTTTTAGGACCTTCAAGGCATTTAAGTTCTTTAAACAGTATAATAACTTTAGCTTTTCTGTCCTTATGTCAGTCAAAGAATGGGGAAAGTAACTTTTTTCTATCTTTACAGGAGTTTTCTGGTTGGAATCTTCCTCAGTATAATTGAATGTGGGTAACTAAAAGTTGTCTAAACATTGGACAGAACATCTAGTTGCCTATGCACAGTCACCTAGAGAAACTTTAAAACAGCCCTTATTTTCTGGAACCTACACGTGGGACTTTCACTAATGACAAGAGATCTACAAGAGATTATTTTCCTTTTGGAGGTAGAGTAAGAGGCTGTGGGAAGGAGTAGGAGATAAGCTTGAAATATCATGAGATGCTGACACCTGAGTAAAAGACTTGTACCTTCAAACCATCCATGGACACAAGAGCACAACCAAGTCACCAAAATACAGGGAGTTAAACTGGGAGCTAAATGCCTGCCTAGACCATTAACTAATCTCATTAGGAAAACATTTAGCTTTCTAAATATCAGATGACATATTTTGGAAGGGAGTGCAGATGTAAGTCTACAGCAAAAGTAATAATAAATTTAGGAAACCTGGCTCCCTCTCCTGAGGCTTTTCATCTGCCAGTGTTCAACCTGGCAGAAGCCCAGAATTCTGTCACTCTGAGAAGCAGCTGGGTATTGGACAGAAGTGTCTTTAATATATGTGTTTTGATTGTACTTCAAAAGCAGTGGTCATCTGAGTTCAACCTAGAAGATGAATGAAGGTTGAAGTAATTGGTTAAGGTTCTTCTTTTACATCAGTGTTCAGCAACCACAAATGAGTAAATGTTTTCACAACAGTGCAGAGTATTTCTTTGACATTATCAACATGTGTTTCAAGGTTTCTAGTTTTCTGAATATCATTTAGTTTGATTTTAACAGGCAGTCTAGTAAAATCCATTCCCCACCCTACATATTTCACATTGAGCGGGTCAAAATAAGCTGCTTGATCCAATAAAAAAGGAGAGAGAAAAAGAGATTTTCAAGGTCCTCATTGGAAACGTGGTTGATGTCCAAAGAGTCTTAACGTGAAAATCTGTAGGTGATACGAAGATGTTCACTTAAAATACAAAAGATTTAAGTTTCTTATCGCATAGCAAGTAGCACAGGGATCTAAAAAAGTGCAGAGATCTGAAGCTAAATCACTCATATTGAAGCAGCTCTTCTAATTATTAGATTATTCTAGGTTGGACATCAGTGTTTATATTTTGTGGTATTTTTTTAACTTTTAATTCTGATTAGCATTCTAAAATGAACATGATCTCATGTCTATACTGAAATGCAACCATAGTTTGAGACTAACTATTCACTTTGTTTCTTCCTGCCCTTCTCGCAATTAGCCATGACTTGTTCATTGAATTGTAATGAAAAGAGGGGAGGGAGGGAAAGGAAAAAAAAAAGAGAGCCTGTGTTAATTCCATGTTCAGTGGAATTGTTTCCAATGTATTTAGAATATATAACTTTGCATCAATTCCACTCAAACTTGAATAAACAGAACAAGACTTTATTGTTATTCTTTATGCTGTCAACAGTGAGCAAGCTCAGTCACAAATAAGTGTTTACAAGTCACTTCACCTGAGCATCACATCTGTGTATGATTCATGACAGTCAAAAACACGTACTTCCATGACAACAGAGATATTTGAAGTAGACCATGAAACTAACCCAACCCTAGGGCTGTATCCTGGGCTATGACAGACCCAGTTTACCAGCTGAATATCTGTCATTCTTGTGCATTTTTTGTTTTCTCTTTTGTGTATCAGTTTGTCCTTATTTTCCCCTTGGGAAGATAGGACAAAGAGTTAGTGTCAATCAACCGCTAAAGGAGCTCTTGTAATTTTGAGTATACTCAGTGTCTGGATATGGTCACCTGTGGCTTTTCTTGGTGCTTCAGAAGTCTGAGCACACCAGCTATGTGGAAAAGTGATACTTAGGGAGAGCAAGGGGATATCTCAATCTGATGGTGTACAGTGTTTTGCTATTTATGTTATTTTAGAAATTGCTTGCAGTCTACGAACCAAATCAAAGGTCCTCACCTAATCCGGATGTCTCATCCAAACTGTTGTTCCTCATGGACTTCTAGTTCAATCTTAGACTAGTATAAAGCATCCAAGAGTGAAATACAGAGCTGAAAATCCAGTAGGGACCTTTTTGCATAGGACGTCTTCAACTTGAGGATTGATACTGGATGCAGCAATGACATGAATTTATTCTTCAGTGTTAGGTAAGGGCTGAGTAAAATAGCCAACTGGTGTTCATCCTCACTCTGACTTGCACAAGTCCAGTTCTGCGCAGAGAGAACAGAAACAGATTTTGCAATTCAAATTCCAAAAAAAAAACAAACAAAGAAACAAATAAAAAACAAAGAACACATTCCTGTATTTCATAATACTTTTTGAACAGTGATAAATACAAGTTGCTCTTTTTAGCAATTTATTCAGATTGTTGTTTTAGCAATTGATTCAGATTGTTGATTCTTACTGAATTGATCCTTACTTTTCAGCAGTATAGGTTAGCTGGGTAATCGGGTTTTATATGATTTATGTGAAAGTATTAGCTGTTTGGACCAGTAGAAAGTAGCTCAACTGGTGATCACTGAATGACTGATGTTTTGTCCCAAGTCAGAAAATTATTTCTGAAACATTGTAAAAGTTTTATTTCAAAGTGTGTCAGCACTTGTAGGAAAATGTAGTTGTAAAATTTGCTAGTTCCGGCAGCCAGAAAGTCAGGAGCCACCTCTAAGTTTTTGCCAGTGCCTGTCATATGCTTGTAATTCTAACAGCAAAAGGGACATCTATTAAAATGAAGAAATACTGTCTGCTGCAATGGTTAGATTCTTTTTCTAATAATCTCTAGTGTTGATGAGTAACTTACAATTGTTATCTTTCTTCTCCCCAGGGACCCTGCCACGTTTGTTTCTTTAGAAGATGAGGAGACCATTTGAATGTGGAAATCTGGGATACCCAGGATTTAAGAAGGAAACTTGCTTAGAAACAGTATGTTAAGTAACTCTGTCAAAATAACTCAATGCTTGTACTGAGATACAAGCACTTTGCAGTCAAATATCGAGTCAATCTGAGTATGTCTTGGCAAATCTACCCATGAATAATTTTATCTTGAGATCACTGAGGTTAACACAGTGCTGACATTGGGGCTTAGAGGGGAGTGAACAAAAGCCTGAGATTTGGCCTGAATTTAGTCTTACAAAGTATGAGAATTTTTAAGAGCTTTTAGTAAGCAGAGGATTAGGGGAGTCTTGCCAATTGTGTGATTTGAGAGAGATTTTAAAAGTAGCAGAGAAATTACTTCAAAGAATAATGTCACTAAAGACATGGTCTGTCTTATTTAATAGATGGACAAAGCTGAAGAGACTTTGCAACACTGTTATTCCAATAACATATTTTTATTTGTTTGCATTCATAGAAACCTGTGGGAAAGTGGTATGGACTAATTTGTAACTGGAACTTTCATTTTCCTCGCCTTCCTTGGGAGTCTGTGTGGTGGCATATGTAAGGAAACACTAAAGTGACAGAGTGAATATTTCATGTTCTTTAGAGCTTACCTAAAATCCTTTCAATCTGCCTATGCAGGGAGCTACACCAACATGACAACCTGCATGCCTATTTTAATGATAGAATTTCTGAGCCATATGCCACCTTTTTCTCATCTCCACAATGAAACCTAATGAGGGGAAATTCAAGCTATTGCAGAAGACTAGAAACGGGTAAAAATTCTCAGATGCTCTGGATGAAAATTTGTAAAGTTAGCTGCAAATATCATTGCACAGCCCCTGACTGTTATTTTTAATCTCTCATTGACAAGGGAAAGCTTACTGGGAGTTGGGACTTGTTATCTTGGTTTTATGGGCCACTGCTCTCAGAATAACAGGGCTGATAAAGCGCTGGTTGTAAGTCAGTTGGGAAGGAGAAATGGACAACAGAGCTACACAGAGCACAGTGTGTGAGGATGAGAGAGAAAAGTGCTATTAATGTTTCTGGAGAGGAATAATGCTTTCTTCATCGGTGGAAGGAATCCTTGTGAAATAAAATGTCATGTAAATTACTTCTTTGTCTATTTGCTCATTTATTTTGATGTCGACTTAATTCAGAGTAACATGTGCTTCGTTTCTTTAAAACCAGTTAGATGAGAACTGAGATGAGAAGTTTTGAAACATATTTCCAGGGAAAGGCTGGAGGTATGCTATGTTTCCTTTTTTGTTTAGAGATATTATCATGTATGGTATGACTATTGATATCTAACTCGCTCATTTATGTCTTCATCTACATAGCTCTTCTCCTGCTACCAGCTCTGCCCACCCAGCTCCACCTGTGGAAAGGAAAAACACTGGTAACAAAGAAAGAAGTGGAATAGGCCAAATCTACCTTTCAGTGGCTTCATACCCAAGCTGTCAGGGCTTTTAGAGCTCTAGGACCATTGAGTTGGGATGAAAGCTTCAACTCATGCCATCCTTTATAGAGAGCAAAAATGTTGTGTGACACTTCACTGAAGACTGATGAATTAAGACCAGCAGAATACTCCACTGCGACAAAACTGTGTGCAGATATTATAGGATGTAAAAGTCATTCATGCTTCATTCCATCTGTTTGCACGTGTTTCAGAATAACAGTCCACATACTGATTTTAGGAATGATGCCTATTTTCTTTTATCTGCGTGTTGACACTAATGGCAAAATTTCCACCATTCTTAAAATGTTAAAAGTTATTTGAAGTTGAAGGAAGCTAAATTCCACTTCTGCCTAGAGATCTCCAGTTTACCAGTCATGTTTAAGGTTTCAGTTTGTTCTCATTATTAACTCCTTTCACAGGAGTGGGGTACATGTTTATTTTATTTATTTCACTGGCAGCAAGCTAATTAGCTCAGCTTATCTATGTGAAGAACAAGCAGAGGTTTTGCTGAGAACTAGGTATGTGAGGTGAACATTAAATTACATTACATCTAATATCTGAAATCTACTGGGATTTTACAGTCAGGTTTTAAGGTATATTAACTACCCCACAGTATAGATTTACAAGGCAGACCAAAACAAAAACAACAAATGGGATAGGAAGGTGACATCCTCAGTGCACAAAAGCAAAAGGGTCACTAGTTCATAGAATTGTCAACATTTTTGACACAGATAATTCTGAAAAAATCCACCAGTTTGATATCCATCTGGACCTAATGAGATTTGCCACAGTAGATCCCCTTGAACTTCCATTCCCAGAGTGTTTTCACCTTGCTTTTTGGATGTGCTCACAGGGGAGATGTGTTGGTCCTTTCATGTCAGACCTTAATTGGAGCATATATTCCCTTCCTCACTGCATCTGTTTCACTAAGGACTTTCATCAGATGAGGTAAAGGGCTTCTTCCCTCCCTCAGACCCCTTTAATAAGGGCATTCAGCTCCTTCTACAAAGCATCTTCATTTTTTCCCTTGTTTTTGAGGTCTCCCATTCATTCTACTATTGAAATGTTGTCTTTGTGCAGTTCGTTCTCTGTATTAGCTTCTTCTTGTGCATGGTTCTGTCTGCTGCTATGTGAATTTGCACTGGAAGGGGAGAGCGAGGCTTCCTTTTGCATTTTACTCTGGCTTTCTACATTCAAGAACATATTTTCCATTAGTGTTGTATAATGTGAGAGATTTTAATCTTTTTACCTTTTGCCTGTTCTCCACACCTATTCCTGATCCTTCATCTTTGTTCCTCAGACCCAGAAATCCACTTTTTTTATTACCCCAAATTTCTTCACCTCATTCCCACTTGCCTTATAACTTTCGCTTTGTGAGTCCTTTCCAGTGAGTATTCCCTCTTCTCCCTGTACCATTTGTTCCTTTACTTTCTTTTCTCCCTTGTTAACTGCCACAGAAAGCCATCTTTCAGTAGACAGAATGGTCCCCATCGGTCTGATAATTGTGTTGGCTGTACTCATAAAAATGTTATTAAGGACCAGAAGATTTGACCTTGCTTGGTGTTTCTCAGATGCTGCTGTGGCTCAGATTTTGGATCTCAGCTCAGCAAATCATGTAAACATCTGCTGTTTTCTGCAAGACTGCTATTCTAGTTGATTTGATTCAGTTCGATTTGATCGAATTCGACTCTATGTAGAGCACTGTAATTCCCACAGTACCACAGGGTTTAATGCCTTCCAATACTGCAGAGACCATCTAAAGTCTACCTCCTAAGGGTGATCCTGTTTCTTGGCTACACTGCCAGAAACCAAGTGCTTTGTTTCGGTCAAATCCTGGGCTGAATCATGATCTGTGCAGTCATACACACCTGCAAGATATAGGCACCAAAAAAAAATGTACATGTAATAGGTTAATTTTATCAACTGCTTTCTTATAAACTGTTTAATGAATCAGTTGTTTGAAACTAAAATAACAATATGATGACAATGTTAAAGATAAATCTATCACCGGAAAACCAAAAGACTTTGTTTTATCCGTATTTCTCCAGTGCCTGGACAGCAATGTATGATTTCGAGCATAGCTATGCCATCATAAACCATTACGTGAAGTACATGATCATGCTTAGAATACAGACTGAATTTCAGTTATTTTCAGGTTTTTTAACTGTAACTATTAAATGACTGTTTCAAAAACTGCAATAAATGATTTTATAATGATTGACTTCTCAATGTAGCCTTTAATAAATCTGAGTTGTTGAGAAACAATCTGATTTTACTAGGCTTTACCATGCCTGTTAGGAAAATCACTTTCAAACTCATAAAATGAAAGAATTTCATAGACTCCATAGGAAATTTGTCTTAAATGTATAATTTAACACATATCTGAAAAGATTCAAATAGTTACTTGTAGGAAAGAAAAGCAGAAAAGGCTCAATTCTAAAATTGTCTTCGGCATTTATCACAGAAGAAAGACAGCCAAAATAGAGGCCACCACTCTTGAGACTCTAAGACAGCTAGATAGATCTGACTATTCATTTAGATTGCATTACAGATCAAAGCATACTTTTCAAACTGAGTGTAAAGAAATGGTTCCTTCTACAAGAAGGTGGGCTCTGATAATAAAATTTAATAATTACTTTTCTAAAGTGTCTTCCTCTCCCAATTATCAAGCCGTTATTGTCAAACACTCAGGACTTAACAGGTTATGTGGCATAACATAGTGGACTGAGCAAGAAATGGAGCACAAGAATTTTTCTGGCTGGCCTGGTTTTGTAGCATCAGTAGTGCACTGTATACATTTACTACCACGGCAGGTTTCTAGTGACTCTTCCAAGAGTACACATCTCAGCTAGTCCCCAAGACTGTAGCTGTCTGTTTTCAGTGGGAGCAGCTGCGCTCAGATCTTTCTGAAAATTTTTCTTCCTGAAAATTTTTCTTTCTGAAAATCTATCTGGTCAATACTTCAGTTCTGACACAATGTTTGTGTTAATACTATGAGCAGTAAGTGACACAAAAAAATCCAACCTAAGAGTAGTTTCAACATTTAGAAGTATTACGTCCAGCAAGAAAATTACTATCCATGTAAGTCAGAATTTAAGGTTGAAATGCAGCCCAGCTTTGGAACAAAGAGCAGAGCCTCTTCTGCTTTGGGGTGAGAACAAGGGGAATGGGTAGATATCCTGAAAGTTGTCCTAGTGGAAAGTCAGATTGTTCTGAGTAAGACTTTCTAGAATAAAAAAGCACACAAAGAATATCAGATGTGTACATGACTGAGCTTAGATCATCATTGGAAACACTCTTTAAAAAGCATCTTTTTTTGTGTAACTCAGCTAGTTTCTCACTTGTTGTTTGAAAACAAAATGTCTAAGTTACTTTTTCTTAAAATAAATCTCCCTTTGTTTCAGCACCTTCTGCCTAAAGTACTTCAGCATATTGCATTATGCAGACTGTGAAATTTGGGTGTGTAAATCTTCCCCCTGCGCAGAGTCCTTGTTTTTTGTTTATAAAAAATAGAGTGTAAGGGGACATAAAACGTAAGTGAATCAAGCCCTCAGCTAGCATTTAATTGATAAGAACTAAAGCTAATATTAGATAACAAATAAATGGTCTGTTGCACAGGCATTTAATTAAACACCAAATTAATGCAGTAATGACCTACTGGAACTAACAGCCAGAAATGCTTTACTGCAGGCAAGCATCTGGAATGTTTCACCTTTTTTTTTTTTCCCCCCCTCCTATACAAATACATTGAAAAGACACACATTCATTTTTAATACTCAGTCTGGAGGGTTTCTGCTTTGTCCTCTACCCTGTCTAAAACCTTGACCTCACTGGACATCACACAATCTCTGCCTGATAGGTGTAGCAAATAAATGGTAAGTTGGTGTTCCTCTCTCTTCCCTCTCCACATCCCCCTTCTGTATCATTATCTAGTTGAAACTCAGCCCCGTACACCTTGGGTGATTACACACTGCCCAGAAGATTAATTGCAGACAGTACTTTGGATAATGGTCTCAGGTAAGAAGCCTACCATGCCGTGAAGAAGGCATGGGAATCAATACATTTCTTTATCTGTACAAATCCATGTCTATAAAAGAGCTTTCAATCATACCCCAGAATATCTGAGAGCTGTGCGAGATTAACTCTACTCAGACCCACTCAAAAAGCTTTCTCTCAGTTCTCTCTCCAAGACAAAATATGCAAGACAGTCTTTAAGGAGGCCTTAGTCATACCTTGTCATCCTCTTGTAGAAGTTATCCTCGTACTACGAAGTAAACTTTTGTGGCTATCAGTCAGTATAAGTACGAATTAGTGACTCCGAATACAATTCGCCTGGCTCTGGATGTTACACTCAGTCAGTTCCGTAGTCTGCATGATCCCCACCTCCCTTCATTGGCTGGTGTAACACTGAGCGATCCCCACTTCCCCTGGCGAAGCCTTGCTCTCCCCAGGAGATGCAGAAGGCTCCCGTGTGGCCCATCCCAGTTAAATACCAATGGTTACACTTCATGTGTCAAGGCCTGCGTGTCTTTCCAAAAAAGCCTAATGGTTTTGTGATTATTTAAATAGATTTGTGTTCTAGAGATCCACCTTATAGGCCAGTCTTGTCCCATTTTCAAACCTTTCTAGTCTTTGTGCTGGACAAAAAGGAGATCTCCATCTGAAACAGGTACAACCATCTGCCCCATTTTAACACTATTGAGTTCAAATACCTGTGAAAGTGTAAAAGGCAATACCACTGAGGCAATACCACTGCCTCAGTTGTTATCTTACTAATTACAGTCTGAACTACAGACAAAGTGAAAGGACAAGTCTTCAATTGCAGTTCCAGAGTTCACACAGGATTTAATGAAAGTTAAATGTGTAAATTATTCTGAGGACTTGGAGCTAAACTCAGTGTATCTCAGAGTGTGTGCAGCACAGATGTGAACTATATCTATCCAAACACATTCCTCGTTACATTACATTTTCTGTTCAGAAGGGATTTTCTATTACTGGTTTTTCCTCTGTATTTATCTATGGGCTACACAGGCTGGGATAGAAACAGAATCAATCCTACATTCAGCATCTCTGGTGTTCTCATCTTCAGGTTTCAAATTCATCAGGCTACCCTGAAAAAATGTTCATATAATACATATTGCAATATGCTCCCAGCTGGAAGAAAGCCGATTTTGGAGCAAGACTTTAGATATCTACTTTACAAATCTACATTTGACCGAGTGATATAGATTTGCTGTGCTATCAACAGAATACTAGTCAAAGCAGTCAATGAAGTCTACAACACCATTTATTTCACCTTGAAATAGACACTTGCACTTGGAGAACAGAATACTGCCCTAGACTCCGTTCTCTGCGTTGACTGTATCTTCACTGCCTATGTCTTAGATTAGAAACTTAAAGTCAAGTGAACTTGGTACTACCATAGCAGTTATCCACTTGGTAATACTATAATAGTTATCCAAGTAATAACAATAATAAGAGTAACAATAATAAGAGCAACAATAATAGCCACAACAGCAATAATAAAGAGCTCTGTGAGACAACTGCAAAGAAATTGAGAAGACTGGGGATGGCCCTGATGATTCTGTAGGTGAGTGAATGCTATATGAATTATCCAGCTTGTGCCTGGGCATTATGTGTCACTAGATTCATTATTTTTTGGATGAGGGATAAATCTGAGACCTCTCTTTGTAATCATGGACCTTTTCTCATTTTATAAGAAGTAAAGGCTGACCTCTGGGTCTTTGCCACATGACAAGGGGAATTATAATGTAATTTCTAAAATTCCTCTTACAGCTTCCACTACAGACCTTCTGTATCTTTTCCTATCATCCACAGTTAAAAGCCAGCAAATAACCATTGAAAAGGCCATTCTTGTATGCTGTATAGAACACAGAAACTTTTCAAGACTGGGTGACAGTACTTTGATATATGGCTAAATGCATACTCAAACACCTCCTCGGAAATGTATGATTACTCACACACTATTCAGGCAAATTCTGTTCCCCTTTATAGTCACTGACTCTTACTGTGATCATTTTGATGCTTGGCATGAGAGCATTTATACTGATATAAGTAATGGAAGAACTCCTGAAGGAGAAGCAAATTCTCTTTTTTTTCTCAGGCAAAAGATAAAAAGTGCTATCTACACTTGCTTTAAACAAATGTACAGGTAACACCTCCCATCAGAACACTGAACAGTACTAATTAGTTCATTAAGCATCTCAGCATCCCTGTGGGGGAGACGTGTATTCTATTATCCCCAAGTTAGTAGGCAGGTAGAGTTGACTAGCTCAGAGACACACTTATGGTAAATGAAGGAACTCTAATGCCCGCTCCTTTGTTCTACTGGGTAAACAGGCAATAGTTCAAGGCAGCTTTACTTCCATGTCCTATTATCTTTGTTGTTTTCTGTGTGTCATGTGGCAATGCAACAAAAAGGCAGAGAATTCACTTTTTCAGCAGTGAACAAAGGAATAGCTAAAACAAGGTAATGTCCTGTTATAATAAAGGAAGTATTGACAACTTCCATGATCACAGAATCACAGAATCACAGAATCACAGAATCACAGAATCACAGAATCACAGAATCACAGAATCACAGAATCATAGAATCACAGAATCACAGACAGGAGTTGGAAGGGACCTGAAAAGATCATCAAGTGAAAACTCCTGCCAAAGCAGGATCACCTACAGTAGGTCACACAGGAACACGTCCAGGTGGGGTTTGAATGTCTGCAGAGAAGGAGACTCCACAACCTCCCTGGGCAGCCTGTGCCAGGGCTCTGTTAAACTCACAGTAAAAAAAGTTTTTTCTAACACTTTTATGAAACCTCCTATGTTCCAGCTTGTACCCATTACTCCTCGTCCTATCATTGGACATCGCTGAAAAGAGTCTGACTTCGTCCTTCTGACACTCCCCCTTGATGTATTTATAAACATTACTGAGATCGCCCCTCAACCTCCTCTTCTCCAAGCTAAAGAGACCCAGCTCCTTCAGCCTTTCCTCAGCAGGGAGATGTTCCACTCCCTCCATCATCTCTGTGGCTGCGCTGGACTCTCTCCAGCAGTTCCCTGTCTCTCTTGA